>NW_008359763.1:516258-524610 GCF_000622305.1 Nannospalax galili | reverse complement strand
TAGTTTAAAGGTGAGGTATCCAAGGGTGGTGATTAGGGAGTGGCGAGCTCTAGGCATCAGTCTCATGATCTGCCAATGGGAGCAAAATGTCACAAGGCGTTCCTTGTGGCTCCATCGTTCGAGCTGTTGCCTCAGGCCTGCTATATGGCTGTCAATAAGACTTTCACCCTAGGCTCAAGCCTGTCTCCCACAGCCACTGAGCCCAACAACCTAGTTCAATACAACTGAGTTCAATCCCAGGTCTCCACATGGTGGCAGGAAACAACCGCTTCCTTAAAGTTTTCCTCTGACCTCCACACATGCACTGTAACTCGTATGTGTCCATAAACGTGCACATAAATAGATGATAGATAGATTAGATAGATAGATAGGATAGATAGATAGATGATAGATAGATGATGGATGGATAGATATAGATAGATAGATAGATGATAGATATAGATAGATAGATAGATAGATAGATAGATAGATAGATAGATAGATAGATAGATAGATAATAGGAATTGTTAACTTTTAAAGGTGCACTCAAGAAAAGAAAAAAATTGGGAGTTGGGTGGGGGGGGACATGAAATAGCAGAGCATCTCACAGATAAGAGGTGTGAGGCATTACCAAAAGGTACAAGAGGATCCAGTGGGAGGGAACATGACCCAGCTATCAGAGCCACTACCCCAAACTAACCGTAAAAGAACCCTCTTACCAGCAGAGATGCTCTAGAGTCTGTTTCCAATCAAAAGAAATACATGATAAGCATATATATGTATATACGCTTTCTATATTATATAAAGTTATTATATAGATTCATTTGCATCACCAAATAAGAGGTTAAACACCAACTCATGAAAGTCTAAATTAGCAGTTGGACATTTTAATGAGGCCTTTATGATGAGAATTTATCTGCCTTCTCTAATGCCTTTAATTTTTAATAATGTAAGTGATACCCAGTTAGAACAAAGGCTCTGGGGGGACATGAAGGTGGAGGCTGTTTTAGTTCTAATGCGCTCCTTGAATACGACTTTTATTTGCTACATGCTAAAGTTTTAAAGGTGTAGACTCTGATCTCTAAGCCTCTATAATGTATCTTATCATAAAATCCTTCTGTTTTGCATGAAAGCCATTAGACAATCGAAGAGAAAACATAAAACTGATATTATTTTGTTCACATGGAAACCACCTGTCAGTTTCCATGTTCCCTCTAAGCCCTGGGGGAGCTTGCACCTGAGAACCTGGAGCCAGCAGTCTCTACTCAACTTGACCTAGAAATCTGGGCTATAGGGGCCCCCGTGTTGCTGCATCGTACCTGAAACAGGCCCTCCACTCTGCACTGATTTCAGAAGGTTCACAATCTGTGGCTGGAGGTCCCCAATCTTGGGCAGCGACTCCGCAGTCAGGATGAACGCAGGAGATGGCACAATCTTCTCCAGCTCTGCAGGGTCAGCATTCTTGGCTTGGAAGATGAACGGCACTATTCCACTCTGTTTCAGGGAACCGGCCGGCCCGTCCACATCGTCTGATGACCTTCCAGCAACCAGCAGCACCAGGAATTGCAGCACGCCATCATCAATGCGGCTGCCAGTTGACTTCACAAAGATGTTCTTCTGCGCATAGTCTAAGGCGTAGCCGAGGTTGAGGGATCGGCCCGTCTTGATCTTCATCCTCTTCACAAGATTCAGGATCTCAGCCTTACTCATGTGCTCACTGAAGCGGGACTCCAACCTGACGTCATCACTGAACTGAGCCACTGCTATCCGGGTCCCATCTGGCTTCACATCCAGCTCCTCAATGATCTTATAGAGAAAGTCTCGGACAACGGGGAACTGGCCCATGACATTAGCTGAGCCATCAAAGAGGAAAAGAATGTCTCGCTTGCTCTCTACAAGGAAAGTAGATGGGACACAGTGAGTGACGTGATGTTGACAGCAAGCAGACTCAGCCTAGCACCACCACATGGCATGGGAGCTCATGAGACTCATCTGAGATCACTGTACCAGCAAGAAAGCAGAACAGGCGATGCTGTGTGATGTGCTGTTCAAGAATAGTGGGGTGCACCGTAATGGGACAGCACTGAGCCACTGCAAAGGCTGCGAGCTCTGTTCTTGCACCAGGGCTCACTGGAAGAACAGGTGGTGTTTTCATGTTGTCACAAATAAAACTATCCAAACTAGGCTCCTGCTAATACTTCTGCTAAACGTGGAGCTCCAACTCCAGTGACAGAGACTGGTTATAGATCAACTATCCATGGATAACTGGGTTGTCCTGTGTCTTCTCAAACTCTATCGTGTTTTCAGTAACTTTGAGGTCATGAATTAAGACCCAAAATAGTGCCTTTCAGGCCTCTGATAACACTTCCAACTTGTCACCCATGCATGTGAAGTCAGCAAGCTGGTAGATCATGTGCATCCATCACTATAATAGTAATGATTGGCCACAGTAATAAGAATCCAGACTTATTATTGCATGAAGATGCAAGTGGTTCTAATTTTTTATTTATTTATTTTTCTTTGTATGTGTAGGAGAGTTTTGCCTGCTTGAATGTCAGTACGCCCATGCATGCAATACCCACGAAGGCTGGAAGAGGGCATCAGATAGATCCCCTAGAACCTGGAGTTACATATGGTTATTAGCCACCATGTAGGTGCTGGGAACTGAACCCAGTCCTGAAAGAGCAGCCAGTGCTCTTAACTTCTAAGCTGTCTCTCCAGCCCTATAGGTGCCTTTTTAAATAGTAGAGTCTGAATGTAAACTGTCATGTAAAGGAACTTCAAATTTTAAAAGATGCCAAAGCATTCTTATGTATGAGAGAATCTCCCTCCCTCCCTCCTTTCCTCTCCCCCTCCCTCCCCCCATCTCTTTCCCCTCACCTCCTCTTTTTCTCCCCCACCTTCCCCCCTGGATTTTCTCTCTAGAGTGCGCACTGGCTTCTGAATAAATGTGAGATGACATGAACATAGCATGGCTTTCTAGACTTTCACAGTGAATACCCTTTAGAATCTTAACTTGCTGGTACGGTGTCTTCAACCAGTCCAACCAAAGTGAGCCCGCTGTCCTTCTACAGGGGAGAGGCTCGGGGCTTCCAACTGGCTACTGCTGCCAGGGAGGCATCTGAGGAAGGAGAAGGGCCCACATCCCTGGGAGTTTACCTGGCTGGGCGAGTGGAACTTCCTCCACACCTCCACTAACATATGTGGTTAGGGGCTGAATCAGCTGCTGAGGCAAAGCTGGTAGGGAGCTGAAATCATCCATGAGATACACCAGGCTCGGGTTAAAAGCAATCTGCTCGAGCTCAGCTTTATCCGCCTGGCTGGCCCCCACACAGAAGGTCAGCACACCTGCACGTGCCAGGGAATTAGCAGCTTGCAGATAGGCATCCTCAGAACGCCCAGCCGTGAGCAGGAGCAGTAACTGAGGCACGTGTTCCTGGGTCCTGCTGCCGCCTGCCTCCGTGAAGTGGTTGGCATGGACATAGCTTAGGGCTGAGCCCGTGTTCAGGCCCGAGCCCCCCTTGAGTTGCAAGCGCCTCAGGTGAGCAAGCAGCTCTGACTTGGTCTGGTAAGTGTCTAATGAGAACTCCGTGACCGGAGTGTCACTAAATTGCACTAAACCAACACGGATATTGTCACTTCCAACATCAAGGCTGTTAACTAGGTTCATTACAAAGTCACGCACATAAGGGAAATTGGTTTTTCCAACGTTGACAGATCCGTCCAAAAGGAAGATGATATCCCTTTTGTTTACGTGAACTGCAGTGAAGCACAGAAAACACAGTGAGACACACAACCACGAAGGCTTCTCATGTGTGTCCGTGACGGGGCACACATGCCAACACTCGGAACATAGAGCAGGTCAGCGTGACAGAGCATTATCTTCTAGCAAAACATGGCGGCGGCTGCATATTTTCCTCTTGTGGTGACTGGGACTTGGAAGGCACACTGATAGCCAAGTGTAAGAAACTAAGGGGCTCACAGAGACAACATGCCAGTTAGAGCGTGTGCAAACAACAATTACCAGAATCCCAGACACACAGTCTCTCCCTGCAACTGAACTCCACATGGGTGCTGGCCTTTCAGTTCCACTGTCTCCAGGACTGGGGTCCCAGTGGTCGCTTGCATGCCTGGGTCCTCTGGGTACAGGACTCTTTCTCCCAGCCATAGCTTAGGAGCAGTGAGCCCACATGGACCTGGGAACACATCCTCCTTAAAACAACCAGCAAGTCAAAGCCAGTGGTTCAGAGGCAGCAGATCTCTGTGAGATCAAAGCCAGCCTGGTCTACGTAGTGAGTTCTGGGCCAATTAGGGCTCCAGGGAGACTCTGTCTCAAAGGAAAAAGCCAGTGGTCCTCACCTGGAGTCCTCTCAGATAACCCCCTGGCATTCTCTGCTGGTCCCCTATCCTACTGGGGTCATTGTACTGGTGGGCAGATCCTTCAAGGTGGTATGGCAGGATCGTAGATGTGATAGTTAATATCGATGCCAACTTGGCAGGATCTAGAATCACCCAGGAGACAAACCTTTGGGCCTGTCTATGAGGGAGTTTTGAGACTGGGTTAACTGAGGTGGGAAAGACCCACCCAAAATGTAGGTAATGTCATTCCGTGGGCTGGGCTGAATGAACAAAATAGAGACAGCTGAGCACCAATGTTCGTCTCCCAATCTGCTTCCTGACTGTAAATACGGCCAGCTACCTCACATTCCTGCCACCACGCCTCACACACCATGACGGACTGTGAGCCAAAGCCAACACCTGCTTCGCTAAGTTGCTCCAGTCGGGTATTTTGTCACAGTAATCAGAAAAGTAACTAATACAGTAGGTAACTAATAAAACACAGACACCATCTGCTGTACTCAGCCAAGGTTACATGCATGAAGAATTAAAGGGTGATGTGTGAGCTCCACATCAGTGGACTCAATCAACCAAGGCTCAAAATATTTGAAAAAATCTCTATAAACCGAACATGAGCAGATTTTGTCCCTTGTCGATATCCTCATGTAACACAGCAGCATGCTATCTGCATGGTGTTGGCAGGATTTTAGGCACTATGAATAATGCGGAGCTGATGAAGGCCACATAGGAGGGTTACACAGATTATATGCAAGCACTACCCCACCTTAAACAAGGGACTTGAGCATCCAGAGATTGCTGTATCGACAGGTGGATAGACCAATCCATCATGGATGCTGAAGGGCAGGTGTTTTATCTCCCAGGCACATTTAGCCTGTGCCTTTAAAAACCACAGTTTCAGGCTGGAGAGATGCTCAGCAGTTAAGAGCACTGACTGCTCTTGCAGAGGACTCAGGTTCGATTCCCAGCACCTACATGGCAGCTAACAACTGTCCATAACTCCAGTTTCAATGGATCTAAAGCCCTCTTCTGGCCTCTTCAGACATTGCACAACATGGGTGCACTTACATACATGCAGGCAATATACTCAAACACATAAAATAAAAATATAATAAAATATTTTTAAAAACCATAGTTTCTATTTTTTCTCCGATAACTCACTGTAATTTAGACTAATTGGATCCTATATTTATCAAATTTAACTTTAATTATCAAAGAGTAGCTTAGAGGTTTAAAAGCAGGGGAGAGAGAGAGAAAGAGAGAGTTAGAACTTCCAAGATCAGGGGTTCAGAGGAGCAAGCAGGCACCCATGAGGTAAGCTCATGCACCAAGCAGTTCTGCTGTTATGTGGTCTGTGAGGCAGGCAAGCTGGGTTCTGAGATATTCATCTTCTCTTCATTGAGGACGGCGGGTTGCGTTTATACAATTCACAGACCCAGAAAGCTTTACCGAGCCCTTAGGACTAGCGCTGCACTGCCAATCATATTAAATGAGGGATTTGAAGGACCATGGGATTGGTCTTCATACCCATCCGTGCAACATGCTTTCCCCTTGAAGGAAACCCCTTATAAAGAGAGGAAAGAGGGGTTAAACACTGAGAGCACTCCATTCCCCATCAGTAGAGATGCTGTCAGCTCAGGAAAGAAGTTCCTTGGTGGTAGGGAGAGTCTGGGAAGGGTCACCAGTGGAAACAAAAGAAGTCCCAACCCAAGGTTGGAGAGCGACCTCTTTGGACAGAAGCTGCGCAGACAGGTGGCCTAGAGTTTAAGATCAAGAAGGTTTACAGTATGGCATTTTCAACTCTACGGTTCTCGACCTTTGGGGGGAAAAATATCAAACCTGAAATAAAC
Organism: Nannospalax galili; assembly: GCF_000622305.1. Lineage (NCBI taxonomy): Eukaryota > Metazoa > Chordata > Mammalia > Rodentia > Spalacidae > Nannospalax > Nannospalax galili. Next base: position 518,425 of record NW_008359763.1, on the reverse strand, counting down.
ATTTGGTGTGGCTGTCTACTACCTAAACATCAGTACATTACTGGGTCTTTCTGGAGGGTCCTTCCTGCAGGCCCCCTTCCTACATGTGTGAACCACAGTCCCCATACCTTCAGTGGTTCCGGTGAGGGTCCTGAGGGGTGCCAGCAGGCTGGGTAGCATGCTTTGCAAAGGAGCAGGGCGGAACTCGGTGGTAATGAAGACCAGGGAACTGTCAAAAGCGATCTCTTCCAGCTCGGCCGGGTCGGTGGCCCTGTTGCCGATGGCGAAGGCCATGATGCTGCTCTGCTTCAGCTCCTGGGCAGGCTGGCTGACCCCATCGAAGGACTTACCGCCGGTGATCAGCACCAGGAGCTTAGGAACACCGTCAGCAGCCCGGTGGCCAGCGGAGCTAATGAACAGGTTGTTGCGAACGAAGTCTAGAGCGGAGCCCGTGTACAAGGCTGGGCCTTCCAGGGCCTTCATCCTTCGCACGGCAGTTATGACCTCCTTTTTGCCGGGGTAGGTATTTAAATAGAACTCTGGCTTGACAGTATCTGCATACTGAGCCACTGACACCTGGATAAGGTCCTGTCCAATCTCCAGCCTCTGGACGACTCTGGTAATGAAGTCTCGAATGGCATTGAAGTTGGCCTGCCCCAGGCTAGAAGAGCCATCCACCAGGAAGACTATGTCCCTCTTGTTGACTTCCACAACTGTAGATAGCAACGTTAAAGGTCAGGAGAAAGGCCGTGGCAATCTCATTCAACAGTGACTACAAAGCCCACTCTATGCATGGGACACTCTGTTCGCTGCGGTCAGTGTGACACAGGGCAAACCGTCACACACATGAGTGACATTTGCATCCTTTCCTGCTGTGCCCATCTGCTGTCTCAGAATGTGCACAGCCTGCCCAAGGGATGGGAACAAGGTCACAACTAGACTTCTGTGCCCATTCCAGGCACCTTGTGCCACGTGGGGAACTAGCTCTCCTCCTACCCTGCCTACTCATAATGCTTTTAACAAAATAACTGCATTGAAACAAGTTTCATTTTAGTGGCTACCTGATCATCCATCACCACTGAAAAGGCCATTCAGCCTTCAGAACTACAAACATGGCCACAGATTGGATAAGAAGCCCAAGTCTGCTCAGAGAGCTGTCACAAACCTGATTTCCGACTCACACACTGCCAAGCACAAATTCTCAGGGGCAGTTATCCCACAGCTTCCTTTGGCAGGCTTTTTTTTCTTTTAAATGGCTTGCCATAAAACTTGGAGAAGGAAATCACCATCCACCCCAGCAAGTAAAGTACCATCATAAGTTTTTTTCTTTTTTTTTTTTTACTTCAGAGCCATGGGCGGTAACGGTCCTCAGTGACACACTATGCCTGGGATGACTTAGACAAACCACCAAACAAATACCTCAGCCAGATAACATGCAGTAGTTGTGACCTGCACCCAGCTGCTGTCTCAGAATGTGTGGCCACTTGCCCAAGGAATGGGAACAAGGTTTCTACTAAACTTCTGTGCCCATTATAGATACTTCAATGCTCCTAGATATAAAAATTCCCAGTGGGCTGAACCAGAGAGAGTGTGTTTACACAAAGGCCCCCGTGCATGCCTGCATCAGAGGTCTGGTGTGAAAAGCTGATTTTGTAATACCCATCAGAAGGAAGAAGGTTAGTAATAAAAAGCAAGGAAAGCCTTTCTAAGAGTGAGAACCACGTCTTGTGATGCATTCCAAAACACAGGTTATTCCTCATCACAGGGACCAGAGGCTGGGAACTCCACGTCAGAATCACTGGTCTTGGAATGGCTTTGGACAGCTGTGCCTCCTTGAATACTCTCAACATCAAAGGGAGACCTGTGTTCTGCCAGGAGGCATGTGAGTGTGTGCATCTTTAATGCAGGTGCCCCATTACCTGCTGCTGCGGCCGTGTCTGTGGAGCGTCTCCCAGCCCTTCTTCCCTATGCTACAGGCATGATTATGGAGCATCTGTGTGGGGACTGGCCTCTCCTTCTGTTTAGAACTCCTTGTTTCTTTTTTATTTCAGTTTGGAATGTCTTTGCAAATAAATCTAATACATAATCATCTAATGGACTACTCATACCTTTATGCCATAGGGATGTGTGCACCAGTATATTCTACAGTACAGCATATCTGTGTCCTATATGTGTGTGTGTGTTTATT
>NW_008359763.1:498444-515975 GCF_000622305.1 Nannospalax galili | reverse complement strand
TATATATATATATGGCACATGTCACACACAGAAGATACACAGATATCCATCCAGTGGGCACCTAAGACACATCATGCCTTCTCCAGGTCTCCAGGTTGGTGTATTTGATAAATGTCATACTTACCACCTCCCAAATGTCAACACGTCTTATAGGGGCATCACTGTGCACCTCCCCAATGGGTCAAGGGAAGGACGGATGTCCACGTCTAGGGGACAATGACCCTGTGGGGCAGGGACTCTGCTCTGTGGACTCTGCGGAATACCTCAGGGTTTCGTGGTCCCATGCAACAAGCCACATCTTCTCTGTGGTTAGAGAAGATGACACTTGGGTTTGGTTTGTGTTTAAAGCACAGAGAACTTTCCAGGTAGGTGCCTGGAATGTGCTTAGGCAAATAGAATAAGCACTGAAGATAAAATCCAAACCACTTAAAGAACAGTTGGGCTCCTGCGGTTGCTGCCTGCCCCTAACCCTAACCAATCAGCGTTTGCCAGAATCCCGTTCTTTCTCTGGTTTTTAGGTCTGTGAGATGGACAGGCTGCTCCGTGGACATCTAGTCACTAAACCTTGTGTCTCATCCTCTGATTGGGATTCAAGTCACAGATACATCAGCACTTCTTCCACTGGTCGGAAACATCAACCAAACTGGAACCAGCCAAGTCGCCTCCTTCAGAAGCGAACTCAAAGGCCCTGCTACTCAGCCGGCTATGCGTGACCCTGCTCAGCCTCACCGGTAACTGACACCAGCACGTCCCCAGCATGCCTTCGCCCTCCAAGGCTCAGGAGTTGGAATGGGTGTCGTCGTTCTTTCCAGGACTGTCAGCAACCGCTCCTTCAAACACCCAGCCCCACCCGAGCCTAGGAGCCGCTTCCTGTTTTCTCCACTCCTGTCCCACCCTTGGGGATGCCTTCCCACCCCTCCATTCCTGTCCCTGTTCCTGGTACTGCCATTCACCCCTCTCCTATTCCTCTACTCAGCCTTCTAAAGCACTTGGGGACCCAGTCACACAACCTCCTGTGTATCTAATGAACGGTGGCCTCCTGTCCGTCTGCCCCAGCCCTGTTTCTAGGACCACACCTTATACCTTATGGACACCACAGATCACACACCTCCGAAATCTCTGAAATCATCCTGTCTTCCGCCAAATGACACCCCCACTCCGCCATGCACCCTTCCTCTCCCTCAGCTAACCCCTCCCTGACTCACAGTCCTCACTTTATGCCTATCTTCATGGGCTCTCAGATTCACTTCCCCATGCTGAAACTCCATGATCAGGAAACCCTTGTTCCCCAGCGGGAACCCCAGGGCACACACGGGTGACAGCATCGCCTCGCCACGCTGGGACACTCCAGGAAGCTGGGATCCCTGTTCTCCGGCAAGGCCAGCTTATGACTCTTCTCTCTACTCAATCCTCCTCTGAGTCCTCCACTGCCAGAGGAGGGTCTGACCTCCCACTTAACGCTAGTTCCCCGCAGAAAGTCCAGAATGACAACAGTGCACTTTGCCATTTAAAAACAGAAGCTAAGCCTTCTCTTGAAGTATCTTCACCTGGTGCTTCTTCTTTGATGATTATTCAAGAAATTAGAGCCCAGAGAAGTTGTGTGGCATGGCCACAGTCACATAAGACCCGGGGCCAGAGCTGGATCTCCCATACGCACCTATGGCACTTGCTCTGTTTAAAACATTAGAGAAAGGCCTTCTTTCCTCAGTATGTGGGCTTCGAGAAGCCTCGGTGGGTTGGAAACTGTCATTTAATTGTTCCCTTGATCATGGAGTGATGGAGAGGAGGGGGAGCAGCTCAGATCCCGTGGGGCAGGGCCTACACACTGCGATGCCCCCGGGTCTTTATTCTGTTTCTGCTCAGAGCATTTGGCTCTGACTGCTGGCCTCCCTTCCTATGCCCTGTCCCCATCCAGAAAGAACAAGCTGGAAACACAAGTGAGGTACAAGCTGCACCAACTGGCTCTTCCGAATACAGGTGACCAGGAGCTTCTGGAAAGATACTCTCACATACAGCTCTGGGGTCCAAATTGGAAGAAGATGCTGTGGCCCCAAGCTTCCTGCTCACAGCTGCCATTACAGCCAAAGCTCTATGCCAATTCCGGCTGATTTTTACACATGTGACGAGACATTGTGTGACTGTTCCCACCTCTTACAATAACCAAAACTGCTGATTAGTAAAGTCACCCCCATCCATGAGCCAATAAAGAGTTTTCAATTAAGACTTTAAATGTTCCACTATTGATTTCATGCAATGGCATGCTTGCCAAAAGGTTTGATTTGTCAATTACTGTCACTTTTTCAAAGAAACACAAACCTGGTACCCCAGGAACACAATGGGTAAAACAGTTATTTCACACACCCAGACCCATTCCTTGGAAAGTTAGCAAACACTAGCTGGGCAGACAAATTCTACCATACAGGAAAGCTTGAATCATGGGCTGCAGATGCTAGCCAGAGTCTCCCATGAGCCTCACTCATGTGCTCACATTCAGTGAGTCCATACTCAGCTGAGGTGCTGGAGGACAATAAGGCAAGGTTTTATATTTATGGACTGACCTCACAAGAGCACCCCAGTGTGAATCCCCCAGGAAGTGAACCGGGGGCTTGTGGAAGCCACTAGCAGCCGACTGTGTCCCTAACTTACTGACATGAATCTAACTGACCTGTCCAGGGTCATGAAATTGATGCCATCTGGAAATGGCAGATCCTTTGGTCATCAGGTGGGAGAGCCTGTGCCTTTCTGACACATCTACATCTCCTGTGTTCAAGTATACATCTCTTATGTGACTTTGGTTGGGCCTATGCTCTTTAAATGACTCCAGTTGGCTGTGCTACCAAAGGCTTTCCATTTGAGTATAGATCATAAACTGGCCACTGAAAACAATTCCTTTGTAGTCACAGGACAAAGGTGCTTCCTGAATACTCCATCACGCAGGTGCTCTGCTGAGCCTTACCTTAGGAAATGCGCCTCTCGGTGTCCAGCACAGACAGGAACAGACACTGTCCCCCTTCAGTGTTTTGGAAAGGGACTATTTGTAAACATACTTCTAACATAGAGACAACACTTTTATCCTGCAGTAGCTTTCTTAGAAGTGTAATGAGCCCGGCAAACCCATTTTAGGGTAAGTAGATGATGGATAACACAGTGACACTGGTTAACAGCCCAGAGCGGCAGAGAAGCAGGTTTGAAGAACGAGCGCACTCCCCACAGCCCAGGACCTAATAGAGATCTCCACTCATTCATCCATCTTTAGATTTTTCTGAACATAGTAATGACCACACACAGGCAATCCAAGAGCCATCCCATCACTGAGCGACTGACCGTGGGTACTTACGGGTTCTCCCAAGATGAATCACTCCAGTGCCCACCTTCCACAAAAATCACCACACAGCACCCCCCCAACTCCCCCCCCCCCATAGAGTTGGGGAAAAGAGCATACATACCTTCTGTGACAATGGTTGGCGGTTGCAAGACAATGTGCCTTTGGGCCACGCCTACAAGGTACGGCAGTAATTGCTCCTGGAGGTCCCCCAAACTATGGAATTCCGGGACAGTAAACACCAAGTTGTCATCAGTAGCTATGTGCTGAAGCTCTGCCCTGGAGGCGGCCTGGGCTCCGAGGCTGAACGAGAACACGCTAGCCTGCTTCAGAGCTACCACCCCATCCCGAATCTCATCACTAGAAGGCCCAGCACTGATGAGGACCAGCACCTGGGGGACCCCTTCCTCCACACGGCTGCCGCCTGCCCGAGTGAAGTGATTTTCCACTACAAAGTCAAGGGCCAGGCCAATGTTGGCCAACTCCCCCCCAGCAAAGCGGAGGGCCTTCACTGCATCCAGAAGCTGAGCTTTGGAGGGGTAGGTGTCTAAGGAGAACTCAGTTCTGGGCTCATCGCTATACTGGACCACCCCCACTCGGATCTGCTGAGTTCCAATTGAGAGTCTCTCAAGGAGATTTACAAGGAAGTCTCGAATGACAGCAAAATGGGCACTTCCGGTGTTGTTTGATCCGTCAATAAGGAAAATAATGTCAGCAGAGTCTTGTGCTTTAAAAGAAAGAAATGCAAAAAATGTGAAAGCGTTAGAACAAGTGACCACATGCATCATCCAGTGCTCTGACATGTTTCTTTGGAAACCAATAAGAAACACAAAATACGGACAGACAAAACAGTGTCGATGAAGGAATGTGGATTTTCTTAGTTCTGCATTCTGAGTGGATAAGAGGCAACTTCTTAGGCATTTACATCAAAGTTCCATCTGTGATACCTTCGTGGTTAAATTTCAAAACATCTTATTCCAAAGGAGAAATGTGGATTGAATAGTCTGAGATTTTCTACGCAATTTGGAAGGATGTGCGATTGCGATTGTGTTGGATTGTGCAATACCGACTGCAGGAGAAATTAGTAAGTTAACAAAAATTCAGAGTTCATTCCCAATTTGTGATCATCGCTCCTACCTCTTCAAGTGAGTATACTAATTTTTATGCAATCACGTAGCTTAGGAAACAGAACCCCAGGTGCATGGTCTAGTGGCTCACCAGCCCAGAAGGTTACTTAATTCCTAGTATAACTATTCTTTCTTCATTTTGTTTCTTGAAAATAAAAATGGCTGAGCACATGGAAGTTCATGAATCAAAACTCTGAATTTAAAGTTTTAATTTTAAAACTTAAAAAAAATTTTTTTTGATATGTTTGGGCTCAGTGTTTCTCACATGTGCTAGTGTGGAATCCAAGCACAGGTTTGGGATCAGACATGATGCATCATTTATTTTTACATTGCCTCTGTATTCAGTCAAATAATGCAGAACAAGGTTAAGCAGAGGGATACAAAACCAGTCATGACATAATTATCCAACTCCATTTTTATGACTTCCTAAGTGTACTGCCTAGCAGGACCTGCTGATAGACCTTTAGTCAGAGTTAGCTCTGGAGTCATACAAAGGACAGCAAGAAGACTGCAAAGATGTCTTTTTCTCTCCAGGATGGTGAACTCGAACCTTCTCTTCGTAAAGAATGGGAGCTACACAGAGCTATGGATTAAGAACAGCGGGAAGTCCACAAGCCCGGCCAGGGCAGTTTACAGGCTCCTCTAGAGCACTTAAGTAGCACTGATTTACACTAGGAGGAAAGAAAAATTACCCCAGCAAGTGTTTTAATAAGTTAAGGGGACAGGACCATATATATTCATATTCCAGGGTTCCAGAGAGCTATATTTGGGGCATAATTGTTATACTGTGATGTAAGACTATTCATTCTGATCTTTTGGTGCCAGTGGATGTTTTATACTTAAAATTAAATTTTCCCTGTGCTGCTGAAATTGTTTATATTCTCACTGGGGAAATGGGTATAGACTTCGTCTCATAAAATTGATGAGTTTTACTCCAGAGAAATGTTCTCATGCAAGCTTGCATTGTGCACGCTGGTGGGCAGTGCCAGGCTTAGAAGGGCTCTCTCTTCTCTAAGCACTTGAAAGTCCTTGACAACGTCCTCACAGACTAATTATTTGCATAGGGACAGGGAGTAACTTGGAAACACTGCTACCATGGTCCTCCCCTCAAGACACAATGAGGATAAGTGCTTTGCTCCAGTAATTAACATCTTCTTATATTTTTATTAATTGTCATATACAATTATCAAATAAGACTGGACCTTTGGTTTGAGCTCCAAAGAATTTACCACTCTTAATGGAGAATTCAAGACTTCCTGGAGGATCTTGTGAGGATGCAGAGCCAGGGGCTATTACATGGAGCATAAAGTGGCCCCCACCCTTTCGTAGGATACATCACAAACTCTTCAGTGTTTCCTCCTCATTAGTCTAAACCAGTGACCCCATGGGACATGGAAGGGCCTGTCACTTACATACCACATCTAAATATTTACAGGAGGGTTAACGATGATCAATATGTCCGACAACAAAAGACACGACTCCACCTTCCGTTACTCTCTGGCAGCAATTTCTCAGTTTAAATATGACAAAGAACTCTGAGGGGAGAGCCACAAGCATTTCTCTAAGAGACTGAACATCAACAGAAACAGGTCATAAAAAACGCTGGATAATTTGTCATCACTGAGTCAAAACACATGATCCTCTTACACAAACAGTTATGGGACACACAGAGCATGCTTTGTTATCTGGAAGAGCTCAAGCCTCGCAGAGACCCAGGAGCCCTGGGTTCTTGTGTGCAGCAAGGCCAACTCTAATTCCAAGAGAAATCAGATCTGCCTGAAATTTTAAAACTTGGAAGCTGCCTGGTTTTCTGTTTTTATGCCTCATGGGTCCCACCCACTGTGGCACATTCTCTCTAAAACTTTCAAGATGGCTGGGGAGAGCCCTAAGCTCCTTGGGCCTTCCTGAGCACCCGGGCGTAGACACAGTATTTTCTTAGTTTATGTCGCACTTCCCTTCACTGAGGAAATACGCTTTTGCCTCCTCTTTGAAACACAAAATTGTAGATACGTTTCACGAATTTTTAAGCCTTTATATTTTGTACCCCCAGAAAGAAAATTAATGTGGCGATCCTCAGATCGCCTTTGGTTTTCTTTTAGAATAAAGATCTCGTATCTCAGTTACACCTGCTTTCAAAAGGGTGACAAAGGTACTTTTCTAAAACGTGACCATTAGAGACTGATGACCTAAGCCTGTTCATTTAGAATGGTGGTGTTTATTAATGCCTTACACATACGGTGCTCTTGCTTCATAATCAAGAACACACTACAGGAATGAGACAGGTCAGGAGAAGAAAGGAGCCCAGCTCAGTAGTGAGCTTGAAAAGACCCTCCGAAATAGTAAGGGCTTACTATTTTGATTTTGTGTATTCATTTTATCTTATTCTATTCTTGCTGTGGAGCATGCAGTGGGACATGATACCAAAGGAATTACAGAGTGCAGTTAATTAGAGACGATGACAAACAGATCAAAACTCCACCCTGGTGCTGCTAGTGACTTGGACACTAGAAGACAGAGATGCTTTCTTGACATAAAAACAAAGGTTTTGTCATCTGTGCAGAAATAGGCAGCGTGGGTAGACTCGTTCACACTGGCTCTGGTCATTTAGTTTGGTCCATTTATATAATGGCTATGCATAAGGGAAAACTCATCTATTCTTGAGTTTGAATTTGCTGAGACATAAGCTTTAAAAATGTGCCACTCTCTACCAATCCCTTCATGTTCTTAATAACCCTGTCGTTACCCTATAGTCTGAAAGGTGATGAGCCATAGAACTATGGTGAGCAGAGATCATCCCAGGCTCCCTCTTATCCTTCCATTGGAAACTGGAATGTGTGATCCAGGCCCTTAGAATACACCCGCCTTCTTTTCCTATGACCCAGCAGGATGAGCACTTTCATCACAATGCTATAAAAGAGGCCTCTCATTTGGAAGCAGGGAACTCCTGGTGGGGCAATCTTGGAACTCGGCTGTCTTCTCTCCATCAAGCAGTAGACCCTGGTGAGGGCAACAGCTACCCCAACACTACAAGGCTGGAAGCCATGGGATGGACCATGTACAGAAGCACCTTGGGATGTGGGTACCCAAGCCTCACCTTCCATGACAGCTGGTTCCTTTCTGCTGACGCCCACCATCTCTCTCACCACCCGGCCACCTTCTGAATCCCTGTGATGAACACTTGTGTGGTATTGTTCTCCTACAACTGCCCGTTGCTCCGGTCCCAGTCCTGCCTTAAGATCCCTCACATGCGCATTTAGAGTGTATAACTCACGCCTCAAAGTCTCCACTGTCTGCTCCCCGACTCTTCAGCATCTTCACCAGCCATCTGGCCTCCTGCCTCCTGCCTCTGCCGTACTCTTGGTAGTCACAAATTCCACAGGTGGATGAGATAAAGCTGCCCACAAGTCTTGCTCTCTGGGTTGCTCCCTGGCCTCAGTGAATAAGTCCTAGCTGCATGTTCTCTCTCTCCCCAGTCAAGAACCAGCCACCACCCATGGTTCTCAGCTTTCCTGCTGTCTCCAGTCACATCCTGCTCAGCCTGAACCCACACTGCATACGTCATACTTGTCCAAAGAGGCTTTCGTGTTTGTACGCATGACCCTAGTGAGCACCACCCTCTCAGTGAGCACCACCCTCCAAGCCCTCCAGCCTCCTCATGCCTACATCCGTCTCTTTAGTGCTCTCACATATGCAGGGACTACCTTTCCAGCCTCATGTGCAAGGCCCCTAGCCCCACGACCCCAGATGCCTGCCCTCTATACACTGGCACTGGGCCCGTTACACACTCAGCTGCCTTGAGGGCTCCCCCTCTCCTAGAAGTCCCCTGCTCACTCTCCGTTCACTTGCTTCTCTGCCCAACCAGGACTCCATGGTGCACTGCTAGAGAGATCTTTTAGCTTCCACTCCGAATTTCTTCTCCCTATCATTACCTCTTTGAAAACTCCAAATTTGGACGGTCCTTTAAATCTGAAAGTACCTGAGGTGTCTGCAGCAAGCCAAGGTCCGTGACGGACACCGGCTGGCAACCTCTGACTCTGAACGGGAATCGCCGAGTCAGCAGTGGCATCCTAAGTGCTGCGTGAGCTCTCATCACATCCCTGCACCCATTGTTCCAAACAGCTCCAACCCCCTAGGCTCCCATGTACAGTGCTGCCCTCCTCTACCATCAGCTGTGTAGAGATAGCCAGACCCACTCCACCCACTTGGCTCCTGTCCCAACCACCTCAAGATGCAGCCCCCTTATGTTACCCTCTCTTAGTCTTGAGGACATGTTTCTCTCCCCTGGTTCCTCCCTAGCCCCACTCCCCGACACTGTCCTGAACTACCTCCTCTACACTGTCAGATGACTGCATGCACTTGTATTCTCTAGCACAACTGCCCTCACCCTGCCCATGACTGATGAGGAAGCCAGTCCTGGCCACTCAGCGATAAGCAGTAGAGTTTACAGTCTCCCTCCTTCTCTGTCCCCATCAGACTTTTGGCACTCACCACTGGAAGGAGAGCAGGTTTGATTGGTTAAACAACCCTCCGATCACTTGCCCACATCACTGTGCACTAACGCACTACGTGGCATCTAGGTCTATACCTCCGGGTTGGCCTTGGCAAGTGCATTAGCATCTGAAGACTGTTCATGGGCACAGTCACAGAGCACAAGAGACATACAACAGTGCAGACTCTGGGCTCAGCTCTGTGCTGCCCACCCTGTAGGACTCGATTTCTTCCAAATAGACTTGGACTAGATCATCCCTAAGGCTCCCTGCCCTCTGACTCTATCGGGTCTTTGAAATAAGTTCCACAGGACAGAAGGAAGGAGCGTTCTGCCACTCAGACACAAACGTGAGCACCCTGTTTTCCCTTACCTTGGTGTTTCCTGAGCCTCAGAGGCAGCCCTCTGCTCCTAGATGGAAGACCACCCATCTGAGACTGAGACGGGCTTTCTTTGTAGGGAAGGTAAACTCTTCTGGGGTCAGGTCAGAATATGGGTTGGAAAGTTAGAATGTTGGCTATTTTAGAAACAAAGGCCTGAGTCCTCTTGGGTGCAGGCAAAGGCTCTATTTTCAAGGACAGCAGAAGGGAGGTCAAACCTTTGTTTTTAAGCCTGAGAGCATCTCTTCCCTAAGCCCCCGGCATCTCTTAGCCACTACATTGCTTTAGGCCAGTATTTGCTAAGCTCATCACCACAGAACAGCAGGGCAGGGAGCAGTCTGGTAATGCAGCCGTTACCTGTGATGTCTTTAAGGTTTTCCGTGTCCCAGGCCCTTTCTGGACTCATGGAGGAGTGCACACAGGACACTAAGTTTTCTACTATGTCATGAAGTGAGGTAAAGTTCTCTAGGTTGAAAACATGCATACTGAACGGTTCACTCGCTATTTCTTTTAACGTTCCTTCATCTGCATCCTCAACTCCAACTGCAAACACGTTAACGTCAGCAGACTTAAGTTCCGTTGAGGGCAGAGCAAGGCTGTCTTCTGAGCGTCCATCGGTTAACACTATAATAACCTGAGGGACTCCGTCACCAGCCCGGCTTCCGGCAGCCTCGGTAAGATAGGTGTGAATTACATACTCTAATCCTTTTCCGGTCTCATTGCTTCCCCCAATAAAAGACATGTTGGAAATATGGACAAGGACTTCTTGCTTAGTGTGGTACGTATTTAACAGGAACTCGGTATGCGGGTTTCCGTTGAGCCGGACCAGAGCAAAATGGAAATCACTGTCTCCCACAGCTAAAGATTCTACAACATCAGACAGAAACTCTTGAACAAGTTGGAAACGGTCCTTCCCAGTGCTCCAGGAGGAATCCACTAGAAATATTATATCGGCAGCCGCACCGTTTTTGACATCTTTAAAAAAAGGGACATTTGTTTAGACGTTTCTACAGGTTCAGCAACAGTTTCCTATTACTGCAAACCCTTCCTAAGCAAAGCTGATGCCGTGCTGATGCTAAGTAATTCCAACCTCACCTGCAGCGAGGGCAGGGAGGAGGGAAGGCAGGGAGGAGGGAAGGCAGGGAGGAGGAGGACTTACCAATGGAGCGAGGCCAAGCCTCAGGACTCAGCAGCTACAACACCCAGGAATTACCCAAGTTCCATACTGAGTGACCCCCCCAGTTAGGGGCCAGCAGAATGTTCCAGAATGGGAGACGGTTCTCTGGGCATCTTTGAAATGATTTGACTGTGTCTGGCAATATGAGCCATTACATCCATCTGAACAGACCAAAGATCTCTCTTGTCACCCGTAAACAGTCACCCTTTGGCACCTCTTCAATGGGAGGCAGAAAGTAGCCCTGACAGGAGGATGTGGAGACTGCTGCTGTTCACGTGAACTCACCCTCGGGGTTTTGGGATGCTTGCAAGAAACATATATGTGGTAAGTAGATCGCTAAGTAAGAAAATTTAGAAGGAGGGAAAGTCTCATTTTTCTCAAACATGACGAAAGACTAACTGCATGTTTTCCAGAGCAGAAAAGCCTTCACAGACTCGGTCCACAGATGAGTACAGTGCTCTCTTGGTGTAGAACCCCAGGTTAGCAGGCTATGTGGGGCCCTGTGAGGAGTCCCTCAGCAGCTACGGTCAGGCTGGCCCCTGGATTCCACTTACCTCAGGCTGACCTGAGGCCCGAAGCTGCTGTTCTTCCACTGAGGAACGCTGGCTTCCCCTCCCCCTAAGGAACCCAGCCAGCTGGGGAGCCCTGTTACAGGCACAGCTCCCCAGGCAAGTGACAGGGAGGCCCCTTCCAGTCCTCCAGTTTCAATACCCAGAGTTCTGCTTGCTCTCCTGAAACCCTGAAAGTGGATTCCTAACAGGAGTATTAGGATCCGTTATTTAATATAGTTGAGGGAAGCAACTTTTTTAAAGGTCTGGTGATTTCCACATGAAAAGCGTCTTTCTGTGCCTAGAGTTAGAGAGAGGGGGTGGTTGTCCATTCCCTGCAAAACAGTGCCAGGATGGTGGAAAAGTCTTTCGACGGCGAGCTTCATGGCTGGGCTCATACCCAATGTGAAAACACTTCCCTTCCAAACCAACTCCAAGATCTGAAGCTCAAGTTTTAACAAAGATAAGTCACCCCTCCCAGACACGTGCCTGAAAGGCCTGTGAAGTCCTGTGCCCTACGGCTCGGGGCTGCGCTGTCTGTGTGTTTCTAGGCTCCACATCAAGCCCTGATGTCTGAGATCTAGAATTAAAGAACGCCAGTCTTTATACGAAATGAAACCTTACCTGCTTGCTGTTGGGCATAGACCATGGGGAGGCCCGACAGGAGGAGGCAAAAGATGGCCACCGAGGCCAAATGTCGACGTTTCCTCATTTTGAATGTCAAAGCACCGAGTGTGAACCTAAAAGACAGGAGGCAGAGAGGAGGCTCAGCTTTTCATTCCGCGTTGCATTCAGTGCCCTAACCACCGAGGCATCTCTCGAGCTCTTGGTCTGTTTCCTTAATGGACCGTCAGAGGAATTTCACTATAATCTGGAAATACTCTCTTTGCTCACATTACTAAGTAAAGAACTGAAGTGTGTCCCTCTTATACGCTTGTGAGAATATTTTCATCTCATGACTGTATTAATTCAGCCACAGTTAAGAGCTGTATGACTAAACCTTCCTTTTCTCCCAAAGTGACACAGGCAGTGATTTAGAGGACGCATGATCCCAAGCAAATGCAGATGACCTGATGAAAAAGACTTGGGAACAGAGCGGCTCGTGGGCACAGAGGGTGACAGGAGTGGGCTTGTGGAGGAAAGCTCCCCTGCGTGATGGGAACAGGCCCTGCCCCATTCACAGTATGAACGAAGCCAGCCGCCGCTGGGACCGTTTCCAACCCTGTCTTCCTGTCCTGCCAGCCAGCACTACCTTGCTGCAAGCCAGCCTCCAGTCTCATCACTGTGGAGCAAACCCAGGGAGATGTGATTAGCATGACCGTGAAGCCACATGACCATGAAGCCAGCTAACTACTGGTCCCACAGTTCCTGCCACGCACCAGGTGGTGGCTGCAATGTGACTACCAGGCAGACAAGTTCAGGTTCACAGATACTCTATAGTCCACGTCATCAAGGTTACCAACACCTTCCCTTCCCCCTCGAGGCTTCACATCAGCTTCCTCATCTTCCTCTCTCTAATCCAATGAGATCATCCTGGGGCTGAGGCCTTCCTAAGACCCCTCCAGTGAGCTGCTTAGATGGCTTCTGCATAGGCTGAGGTCTCCTTGCCAGAACAATCGCTCCTCCCACCTCCCCCTGGTCTGAGGTACTAGTTTCTGCCAGTGGGGACCACAGCCTTTGGTGGTAGAACTCACCACCTCCCAGTAACCAAGTGAGAAGCTAGAAGGCCCAGATGAGCTAAGTTTCTCCACAGAGGCCAGGGGAGAGACCAGAGGCAGCCGTGCCGTCAGCGCGAACTTCTATGCATTAATTCAAATTCTCGCTTATTTTTCTTTTGTACTGAGTTTGAGAACATACTGTTTGATATTGGCAATCAAATAAAATATACTGTGATTAAAGAGAAAGGCCGGTTTGGTTTAAAAAATTAAAATTCATTTAATCTGGGAAAATTGGACTAACACCATAATTTAACTTATGTGTCATTGTTAGGTTTTTAAATTTCAAAAGAGGACTGGAGAGATGGCTCAGAGGTTAAGAGTACTAGCTACTCTTGCAGAGGAGGACCCAGGTTTGATTCCCAGCACCCACATGGTAGCTAACAACTGTTCGTAACTCCAGTTCCAGGGGACCCAACACCCTCTGACCTCCACAGGCATTGCAAAACACAGGTGCACTTATATATATGCAGGCAATACACTCAAACACATAAACTAAAAATAATAAAATAAAGTTCAAAAGAAGTCTTTCAAGTGAATTAAAGGAGCTAAAGGCATTTCAGCATCAGTGTAAATGATAATTACATGTGTCTCCTTCCATCAGACCCCTGTCTTTCTGTCTCTGGATTACAAGTATATGAAAGATTTTTTTTAATACGGTTTTTTAAATCTTATCATACTAAAAATCCAAATACTTCTAAATTGTCTTTACATCCTGTCTCAGAAATGGTTTGGCTCTGCCTGAGGGAGACAGGGGAAATGAGAACAAATTGGACGTGTGAAGTGGTTCACACAACAACCCACCACTGCACAGTTCGAAAAACTGACTAGACTCCTCAGGACCTGGAAGGTTAGGGCCAGGAGCAGGTCAAGAAGTCAAATAAGCCGGTGTGGTAGCACAATCTTTATCCTGGCACTCAGGAGCACAGGAAAGTGGATCTCTATGAGATCGAGGCCAGTCTGGTCTACATAACGAGTTCCAAGCCAGCTGGGGCTACAGGGAGACCCTGTCTCAAAAAGACCAAAAGAAAAAAAAGGCTAGTAACCTGAATAATCAGATAAATTTTTATCATGACTGAATTAAGAAAAATAAAAACTCTGAACCGATATAACCACTGTGAAATTTCAATCAGAAATCACCTCCCCCAAGTAAAGCTTAGGAATAAGTGGCTTCAATAGAGAAGTCTATCAAATGTTTAAAGAATGAACATCCACTCTTCTCAAACTCCTCCCAGTAAGTTAAAGAAGAAGAGGCGACACCTCCAAGCTCACCTTAGAGGGCCAGCGTCACCTTGAAACGTGAATGGAAAAAAAACAAACACCAGAAAGAAAGTTACAGTCAATGTCCCTGACTAACACGGACGCAGACATTCTCAACCAGACTCTGGAAAACCAAGTTCAAAACAGTGTTTAAATGATTATGCACCATTACTGTGGGGTGTATTCTTGGAATGCAAGCATGGTTCAAAGTGTTAAAAAAATCAAGACAGTATACCACATTAACACAATGACAGGGGAAAACTACATAACTGTCATGCATCTGAGAAAATTCAACCTATTTTTATGATGAAAGTAAATCAATCAATCACTCGACCATCTCAAAATGGGAAGGAAACCTCTATGCAATAAAGGCCATGTCAGAAACCCACACCCACAGTGTACTCACTGATTCAAAACCTGGTTGGGGGCAGAGCTCAGTGACCACCTTGCCTAGCAGGTGATTCCACCCAGCACAAGAAAAAGAGGTAGTGGGAACTGAAAGTTTCTCTCACAACTTCTGGTCGGCAGAAGGCAGCAAGTCCAAGCCAAAGCAATTGGGCAAGGAAAGGGAACGCAGCTTGGAGTGGAAGAAGTCAAGTGACTTCTGTCCGCAGAGGGCATAACGTTATGCAACTGAAAGCACAACTTACAGAAGAAAACGTTTGCAAATCAAATACCTGACAAAGGGTTAATAGCTAACAACAAAAAGAGTATATTTAAATGATCACAGAGGTCACGGGTGGACAGTTCTCAAAGGAGACATGCGGATCGCTAATAAATGGGGAAATGACGAGAATGGGGAGCATAAAGGCCAGACAGCTTAGGGAAAAACCCAAAGAAAAGTATCAGCTTCTCTTGGCTGAAAGCCAGAAGTGTCCTTGAGCCTCTCGGCAGCCTCGTCCTTACCAGAGACCAGAGACATCAAAAGTGTTTCAGGGCTCCGATCCCCAATCTGGTTCCTAAGTGATCTTAGGGTCACCTCTTCAGAGGAGGGAATGTTAGACTAGCAATAAAGGCCCATTAAGGGGAAATTCCTTCTGGTCAGTCACCTGGCCACAGGACCACCCCTAGGTGGCTCACCTTGAGCCGTGCAAAGAAATGAACAGAATAGTCAATGCTTTAATGAGATACACTTTTCCTGCCCAGAATCCATGTCCATAGCACAGGACGTCACCAGGCCATGCTGCATAGCTTCACAAGTCTGCCTACTTTTCTGAATTCAGAAAATCATTAGCACCCCTCATAGCTTCCAAGACGTAGAAACAATTCAAATATCCATTAACAGATTGACGAAAGAAATGTAGCGTGTCCGTGCAGTGGAATACCGTTAAGCCTGGAAAGATACCCTGCCATATACTACATCACGGGTGAACCCTGAGGACAGGACGCTGATAGCCAGCACAGTGAAACAAAGAGTGCGGAGCCCCATCACCTGAGAGGTCTGAAACAGCAGAAAGGACAGTGGCTGCAGGGACGCGGGAAGGCGATGATGCTCAATGGATAGAGCAGCTTTTGCAAAACCAAAAGGTATTCAAGGTGCACACAGCCAAGGCCTCCACTCTGCACACCTACAGGTGGCAAAGACGGTAAATTTCACGTATTTTTGCCACAACGAAACATATAAATACATAAGAAAATATGAGGACAGTAAATATCACTGCCAGCTTTTATTATATTTATTCATTTTTGGAGGGGCACACGGAGGTCAGAGGACAACTTGCAGGGGTCAGTTCTGTTCTTCCACCATGTGGGTCCCAGGAATCCAAGTCAAGTCATCAAGATTAGTATGACCTCTGCGGCATTGCACGACACGGGTGCACTCACATACATGCAGACAATACACTCATACACATAAAATAAAAATAATAAATAAAATATCTTTTTTAAAAGAAAAGTACCTTTACCTGCTGAGCCATCTCACAGGTCCCGATGACAGTTCTTAAAAGCATAAGTAAGTATGCACCCTAAAATCAGCCATTCAGTTAATAGAAATGACATAAAAATGTGGCAGATTTTTGAGGTGTGATAGAGTTTGAATCCCAAAAGCAAAACAATGTTTGTGTCCCAGTATTTAAAAACATAGTGCTGATTCCTGCTTCTGTATAATATCTGAAAAGGCAGAGAAGTACGTGGAAACAAAATGATCAGGGTTTGGAGAGGAGAGACATGTGTCTTATACCACTAAGAATCTGGCATAATCGTTCACACTGGGTGCAAGGGCCACCTCTGCCCTGACTACATGGTGCAGGCTCTGGCTAAGGCTAAAGACTAAACTTTTCTATCCGAGCCCGACCCTCCTCCTGCACAGGCTCCCCTCAGACCCTGTGGTTCATTCATGGCTACCTGTCATATGGTGCAAGCGTTCCATTTCCCCTCACAGTAAGAAAGCCCCACCTAAGGATGGCATGGCAACTCCAAACTTACAACCAGGAGACAGATGTTGGAGAGCAGTCTGGCCAGCTGCCTAGCAATGTGGCTATGCCATGAATGAGGAGATTGGTCACTTAGCAAAGCAGCAGAGGGGATTAAGGGAGAAAAGTGCCTTTCTGAGACTGACACCCAAGGACAGAGCAAAGCGGTCACACAAAACACCTGAAGTTCGTCCATAGATTTACCACTGAGCCTTCTGCCAGGGACAGGCCCAGCCATGAGCAAAATAGGACACTGAGCACAGGCTGAGGTATGGCCTGCTGGAAGAGAAAACCGGACTCCAGAGGATTGGTTCTTAGCTCCATCATGGATTTGGGTGTCTAAGGAGAGTCAACAGCAGGTATCACTCATGTTTCAAAACCTTCTCTATAGCTGAGACCTTAAGACTTTCAGGCCCTGCGCTCAGCTGTGGCAGAACCACCTCCTCTTGGTGATGTGTCTGCACTGGGAAAGGAGTGCAGCTCCAGTGGCCTTCAGGAAGCACTCGTCCACACATTTCTTTCCGCAGTGAAGCGACAGCAGTGAGAGATTGTGTCAACACTGCAAAAGACCAGTCTTCTGAGCTCCGCATGGGCGTTGCCTGTTGGATACACATATACACAGCTTTGGGGAGCAGTCCATGGTGCTCAGTGCTGTGGCTGTGCAGGGTGCCCACATGCTAGTGAAACCTCATCTGCACTGGGGTTCGAGGAGCTCCCCCAGGCAGTGTAGAACTCAGGGCTGACTGACTGATCTCCCACCACTGAGGATGTTCCCACCATGTCTGGGGGGGGTGTCCTCAATTAACTGGTGACATACACTTGAGAAGCATGCGAGGGTGTGCTGTGTGTGTACTGCTCTCCATTCTACTAAAATTGACAATTAAGCATCTGATGAAGAATTAGCACCCTTCTAGAGCCTTTCCAGGAATACAGCCTGTTCCTTTCAAAGTCACTAATGATTCTGTAATTAGTCTAAACCAGTATTTTAGTATGGGGTTAACAGATCCAAAATGTCTATAACTCTCCCACAATTGTACACAAAATTGTACTCTGAAAGTGGGGTGCCCCAGGCCCAGGGTCCATTTCTTTTGTGACTAAACTCAGT
>NW_008359763.1:440518-498372 GCF_000622305.1 Nannospalax galili | reverse complement strand
CCCTCACCACATGGTAAGACCCATTGCTGAACACATCACATACCTCGGTTACCCACCCTCACCACATGGTAAGACCCATTGCTGAACATGTCACATACCTTGGTTACCCACCCTCACTATACCTCCATATAAGCTATTGGTCTGGGAGGCCCCAGAGGTCTCAGAACAACACAGACTATTGATGTTGGCCTCGGTTACTCACCCTCACTACATGGTAAGACCCATTGCTGAACACATCACATACCTTGGTTGCCCACCCTCACCACATGGTAAGACCCATTGCTGAACACATCACATACCTCGGTTACCAACCCTCACTACATGGTAAGACCCATTGCTGAACATGTCACATACCTCAGTTACCAACCCTCACCACATGGTAAGACCCATTGCTGAACACGTCACATACCTCGGTTACCCACCCTCACTACATGGTAAGACTCATTGCTGAACACATCACATACCTCGGTTACCCACCCTCACCACATGGTAAGACCCATTGCTGAACACATCACATACCTCAGTTACCAACCCTCACTACGTGGTAAGACCCATTGCTGAACATGTCACATACCTCAGTTACCCACCCTCAATACATGGTAAGGCCCATTGCTGAACATCACATACCTTGGTTTCAAGACATAGAGAAATTAATTTCAAACTGACTGGGAAATCTCAGCCCTGCTGGCTAGTTTTCATAGTACTGGGTGCTACGCAGGCTGCTGGGGGAGAAGAAACACCAATGGTCTTACCCAGCACTGGACCCCGCATGCTGCAATACCAACCTACCAGATGTGCCTCCTGGTGCAATAGTGTCACAGCTGTTCTAGGATAACCAATCACTTCTGATTGAATTCAGGGCTGCTCCACAGGAGGGAATTTCATGCCTGGTACTATAATCCTGGTCAAAGGCCCATGGCTGGGAGGTCATAGCCCTAGTGAACCTGCTACTGTTATTTTGCTGAATGGCTGTGCTGTTGAATTCCTGTCTACATATTATGCTTATACTCAAACACCTGAGCTGCTCTCAACCTTGGCCAGAGAAGCTTCTTTTGGCTGTGGACAGCGGTCAGTGGAGAGATGCAGAACTGGTCAAAGTGCTGAGACTAAGAGACGTGCTCAGCCTTACACAGGACATCTGTGCTAACCCCACCGCCACCAAGTTTCAAGGGCCACCATGGAAGAAGGGGCAGAAAGAGCAGAGGGCTATGCAATGCCGTCTTCTGGACGTGGCGTGGCTGTTGTGATCATGAACTCACAGTGGCTGTGGTTCACCGCACAAGACTTCTGAAAGATTAAGCTAACCAAAATCCCAGCGTGGAAGAGGCAGAGGGTTTCCAAGCCCTGCCCCATACTGAGGAGCTGTTCACAGTAGGTAGTTGCTATGGAAGGAAGAATCATTCTTTAATGGTGATGTGACCACCGTGATTCCCACGTTCCAGTGGAGGGCCTCACACCCATGCACATATGGGCAGCACTTAACTAGACATAGTGGGTTTCAAAAAAGACATGAAGTTGGAAAGGGAGGCTAATATGAGGGGAGTTGGAAGGGGAAATGGGGTTGGTATATGATCATATTTCATTGTATAAATGGGTGAAATTCTCAAAAATAAAGAATATTTTAATTTTTCATGCAGATCTTCTGGGAGATCCCGTTCAATGGTCGTAAATACTTCATTGGTATAGGAAACACAAGTCTTTAGCATTTTGTGTATGTGTATGCATGTTTGTGCAAGGGTGCACATGTGTGCAGGTGCATGTTCACCTGTGTGCATGCAGAGGTCAGAAGTCGGCATCATGTGTTTTACTCAATTGCTCTCCACCTTATTTTTTGAAACAGAGTCTCTGACTGAACCTAGAGCTTCACCAATGTGGCTAGACTGACCGGCCAGCAAACCCTAGGGACCTTCCTGCCTCTGCCTCCCCAGTGCTGTGAATACAGCCACACCCAACCTTTGTGTGTTTTGTCTACAGGCATGTAAGTGCACTGGTGTTGTACAGTGCCTACGGAGGTCAGAAGAGGACATCAGATTCCCCTGGAACTGGAGTTATGAAAGGTGGTTAGCCACCATGTGGGTTCTGGGAACCAAACCGGGTCCTCTCCAAGAGCAAACAGCGCTCATAACCACTGAGCCATCTCTCCAGCCTTTAAGTGGCATTTTGTAGGATAATTCGGATATGATTAGTATAACAGCCCCTCATTGTGAAGCAGTAGACTGTGATCTGTGTGGGGAAAGGTGGGGTCTGAGGTGAGGCATGTCTGACCACTGAGGACAGGAAGTGTCAGGACATCTCTGTGAGCAACATGGAGCTCAGTGTGGGTCATGCTGAGTAGTTTCTGCTAATGGTTTATTAATCATCCCTGCCCCGTCTGCACTAATTCTGTCGTGTGTTGGGCACTGTGGTCACTATGTAGCACTTCCACAGTCCCCACTTCAGTGTTCCATAGGATCTGAACAGTGACACCATAACCTCTGCAAAGCTTCTCTAAGCTGTCAGCTATTTCAGCTTCTCCAAGGAAACAACCTTCACAGTGCTGAAAGGCAGAGTGAGAATGTCCGTCTCCCCAGTGTTAGTCTTCAGAAGACTGGCTCCCTAGGTGAAGGGTACGCCAACAGGCTATAGAGTGATGAGATAAATGTGCCATGAACAGGAGTTATTTTTTCCAGATTCCACTAAAACCAGATGTAGAAAAGTGGTTTATGAAGGCCACATAAAACAAGATAGAGCTAGCATCCGAACCCAAGTCCACAGCTCCAAAGCCCAAGGGACGAATCCCAGGATATGGTACAAGCTAGGCAGGACTTGGCCAGGGTGGCCAGGAAACTCCCTCCTGTCTTGGGGCCGGGGGTAGATTCCCTTGCTGGTGCTGGTGAATGTCTGGCCTGTTCTACCCAATGTGAAAAAAAAAGCCTGACTGGGAGCTGCGGGCTGGGTGGGGTGGTCTGCCCTTTGTCAGAGATTCTGTGCCCTCAAGGCAGCAGAATCAAATAGCAGCTCCTCAAATGTGCCGTCTGGTCTCTGTTTAACACTTCTAATTATTTCACGTTACCGTCTCATTTTGAACGAGTTTGAGGTTTCTTTTTCACTTGGTTGCTGTCCATCTGAAATTTTAAAAGACAGCTCTTATTTTCAAGGCTGCCCAACACAGCCTTCAACTGGGAATCACGGTCTTATTTCCCAGACATTCCCAGGCTCTTCGGCAATTCTGAGAAATTAGTTTTCATTAAGCCTCCTCAAAAGCATTGCATTTTCCATGTCTGGAAATCTTTTTTAAGAAAGAGACACACACAAGGAAATAATCTTAAAACAAAGACTTAAATACATACAGGCTCCCATTTTGAAGTCTTTTATTTTATTTTCTCCAAGCACTGCTTTGTAAAACCAGGCAGCAATCCCAGGACGTTCTCAGACATCTGTTAACTCCTCTACTATCCTGCTTAGACCGGAGCTGCAGAAATCACCAAAGACCACAGTGAGAGCCCAGCTGTGCATCCAACCCTACTGTGGAATGAAATCCCTGCTTTCGTATAGCTGGGGTACTCACTCTTACGGTTACCCTCGATTCTTGACTCTGAAGGATCAAAATGGGGGCCTGGAAAGATGGCTCAGTGGTTAAGCACACATATTGCTGTTGTAGAGGACCTCAGTTTGGTTTCTTGGTGAAGCATAGCCGGCCCTTCCTGACACACCTAAATTCCTCGGAGGTTAGTTCCATCCTTCTCCGGAAGCAGGCTTAAGAAACTCCAGGTTAGAGCCAGGCACGGTGGTGCAAGCCTGTAATTCTAGCACTTGGAGGATGGAGGCAAGAATTTCAGGAGTTCAAGGCCAGTCTTAGCTACATAGTGAGTTTGAGGCCATCCTCGGCTACACAAGACCCTGTCTCAAAAAACGGGAGCGGGGGGAGCTGGAGAGATGGCTCAGCAGTTAAAGAGCACTGGTTGCTCTTGCTAAGGACCCAGGTTATATTCCAGCACCCACATGGTAGCTAACAGCCATTCATAACTCCAGTTCCAGGGGAATCTGATGCTCTTTTCTGACTTCCGTGGGCACTGCAGGACACAGGTGCACTTACACACATGTAGGCAATGCACTCATACACATACGTAAAAATAAATAAGCTGGGTGTGGTGGCGCACACCTTTAATCCCAGCACTCTGGAGGCAGAGGCAGGCAGATCTCCGTGAGTTCAAGGCTAGCCTGGTCTACATAGTGAGTTCCAGGACAGCTGAGGCCACAGGGAGACCCTGTCTCAAAAAGACAAAAAAACAAAAAAACAAAAAACAAACAAACAAAAAAAACAAATGAAATATTTTTTTAAAAAACCCACAAAGAAAGAAAGGAAAAATTCTAGATTAGTTGCCCAGATGTTTGGAAACTTGCTAAAAACTAAAGTCCTAGCAGCCAAGATAATAGAATATGTGCAAAAGAGCCACAAGGCTCATTAGGGAAAGTCCTAAATCCCTTAAAGTGTCCAACTGGCCCTAAATTGGCAGCCTGGCCTTGCTCAGGCCTTATCAACTGGTCGCTCCCTAGACTGAGAGTGTTTGTGGAGCCCACCTGAGTCCTTTAGTGCTAGAGATAACTCACCTGCCTGTCTGAGCAAATAATCTTGAAAGAGAGATCCTCAAGGACACCCGACCCTGGCACGGAGTTAACTCTTGCAGCTGTGTACAGCAGAGTTCCTGTATGAGAGCAGACTGCTCCCCCTTTCAATGCAGATAACTCATTCCTCGAGAAGGCACCCATCAGCCCTTTGCTGGGTTCCCGGAATAAAGGAGCACGTTCCTTGCCTGTTGCAGGTCTGGCTCTGACTCACATTTCTAACCTCTAAATGCCTTCCTTTTTCTGCCCTCCTGAATCTAACACAAGGTGGCTAGAGGCCACCTTGAATTGTAAAATGCATTCTAAGCTCTGAACTATGTGGAAGCCAGATGAGGCTCCACACCCAATTATCTTGCTAATTGTAACCACTGGGCAGAGACTGGCTGGGTTTAAGCTGTAAGAGAGAGCGTCCAAGAAAATGCTTCACAGGCATTTATTTGCACAGGCAGCCACCCTGTTCCAGCCCACAGCACAGGATACAGTTGGATCCAGCATGCATCTTGTCCCACATTTACCCTGTCTCTGCCTGGCCAGAGACTTGGGTGCCACCAGCCTCTCCTAAATCATGGCGTGCCACTGCAGAATTGTGAAACCAAAGTGGTTACAGTGTTCTCACGTCCCAAGGAAAAGTTAAGCTTCTGCTTGCTTTCTGATTCATAAGCAAATGTAGATGAGGAAAATGTGGTCTTTTAACAGACCTTGTAAAACCCAACCTCCTCACTGTCTGTCAGTGACCTCTCTCAGACTTGCTTTTTAGGAGTAAAATCAGGTGAATTTCATGAACTGGCAGGGGTTTCTGGACTACTATGTTCCATCTGCATCCGCAGAGTCTGACCCAGTGAGTGTCAGGCATCCTGCACCTCCCTGGGATGCCTTGTATGGGTTTAAGCTCAACTGGTTCTAGACACGAGCGCTGGCTGCTGACTCAACTAGTGAAGATTCCAGAAGTGAAAAACCCATTTCCTGGAACAGTTTCCCCTGAGACCTGAGTCATCTCCAGCTGCTGGTCAACTTTTAATTTTGAAATTAAATGGACCCATCAGCTCTTCCTTCCAGTGGCCAATTCCCAGAGCACTGGGTTTGTGGAAATCAGACACACAGCACACACGATTCCACAGACACAGGTCCCAGCGAGACTTTCCCTGGTCACTCCTAACATTTCTCCGTATTTCATGAGTTTTAAACCTGAGGAGGGTACAGGATGGTGCTGAGCTGAACACAGCCAGAGCCTGCAGGCTGAGCACCGGCCTCTGGGAGGTGGCTTGGCAGATGCTTCAGTTCTGTTCCATCTCTCTCCTTTTTCAAACGTCCAGATTTGTTGTTTGTGTGTTTGAGGCAGGGTCTCATAAACCAGGCTGGTCCAGAACTCATTATGTAGCTAAGGCTGACCTTGAACTTCTCATCCTGACTCAGTCTTCCACATGCTGGGATTACAGGTGTGTGCTGCTATGCCTAGTTTACGCCTAGTTTATGTGGTGCTGGAGTTCAAACTCGGGGCCTAACTGAAGGCCTAACTAACAGAAGGTGGCCATGCTCCAAAGCACCTCGGGACCTCGGGCTCTGAACAGTGCTCATCTCAGGTGAATAATCTCAAATCAGAGCGTCGGTAATGTCTTTCCGTTAACAACTATTTAAAACAAGATACTTGTGTGAATTTCTTTAGAAGGTTTCTCCACTGGGGGAAATGACGAAAGCTGGGAAATGCAGACTTCAGGAGCTACAGGATCTATGAATTTTAATGCCTTTTCCAATGTTAAAATAAGAAATTACATGGGGCTGCAGAGACGGCTCAGTGGTTAAGAGCACTGAGGGGGCTGCTCTCACAGAGGACCTGGGTTCCATTCCCAGCACCCTCTTCTGACCTTTGAGGGCATTGCACAACACTGATGCACTTACACACATACACACAATACACCCACACACATACAATAAAAATAAGTTATTATTTTTTAAAGAAATTGCACAGAACAGTTCCTGGAATGAATATGCAAATGTACTTAGTCCCCATACACCTGGCTCTTCCTGGAAGCTTTTGTAATTTAAGTAATTACAAATTATTTTTAATTATTTACCCTATTTGTTAATAATTAAATATTAACTAATTATAATTAAAGTACCCTTACTTAACTTAAGCACAGGTGGCATTCCCTTTAAAATTTCCCATTTGACCAACATCTTATAATGATGAATTATGAGCAGAAAATGTGTTAGTTGAAAGTGTAATTTCATTTCAATTGACTCACACACAAGCATGGAAGAAAAATAGAATTTTAAATTTACATCTATCATAACGAATGTGTGCTGACGCACGCTCTAGGTCAATGCTAAGGGCTTCCCTCAAGCTGGAATGCAAATCTGCTGATTCCCTAGGAGCCCTGAAACCCTGGGACACTCCAGGAACCACCTTGAGAGTTTCCCCAGCTCAGAGGGACACACTACCCTCTAGAGGAACAAAGCCAGAATGCATCTCCAGAATGGGCTCTCCGGGGAATGCATTCATTTCCAACTTTCATTCCTTTCCAAAACAGACCTGTGAGATCAGAATGCATTTAAAATTACAAAGTTGAAAGCTAACATAATTAATTCCTGAAGCTTCTCTCTCTTTACAATCAAGACCCGGTGGGCGCTCCCTGAGAACAAGCTGCTCCTAGCAGTGGTTACAGCAGGCAATGACTTTGATTTAAAGAGCAGGCGATTTTGGCTATGAACACAAACTTTATTTAGAAGTGGGAGAATGCAGTGAACCACCCTCATCAAGTTTAGCAGCAGACTTCAAAACCTGAGGTGGGGGCCAGAGACGCCTCAACTACTACATAGGCCTGAGTTCAGTTCCCAGCACCCACATCCAGTAGCTCCAGGGGGATCTGATACCTCTGGCTTCTGTGGGCACCTACGAGGGAGAGAGAGAGAGAGAGAGAGAGAGAGAGAGAGAGAGAGAGAATAAATAATAAAACAGCATTTTGAGGTTTGATTTCCTAAGCTAGAGCTCCTAATGGGATTTTTAAATGTTAGGTCACTCCTCCAACCATCGACTATCTATGCAGCGGTGGTGTTTTTACTGCCTGCCTGCCATGGTTGGGACACGCTGTGAAGTTGGCTCCCATGGGTCGGTGTGGAAAAGCTTCCTTGGTATGTTCAGTGGCCTATTCGGACCTGGACACCACCTGCCACCTGACCCAAGCAATAGCGAGTGCTTAGCGTCATCCACAGAGCAGTGACAGTAACTTTCAGAGGAAAAATATTTTTTTTGCTAGTTGTTAACATGCCTACAAGAAATCTCATGCAACAGAATTTGTGACTTCCTGATGAATTTTAAATCCTAAATGTGGAATTTCACATAAAAGTGGGTGGAGACACAGACTGAAACTCTCTCTCCTCTCTTTCTCTCTCTCTCCTCTCTCTCTCTCCCCCCCCCTCTCTCTCTCTGTCTCTCTCTCCACCGAACCACCAGGAGGAAGCAAGGAAGCAAGTAGAGCTGGGGAGGTAAATGTCCTCTACAAATGGGCTCCAGAGGAAACTATGGCCTTAGGCATTGGAGTCTGCAGGCTCCACACCCAAAATTAAGATCAGCATACACAGCCCCAGTTGATAACTGGTTGAATCGAGGAATTTCTCCTATTTCCCCGTCAGTGATATATTACATTCTAGTGTAAGAAATCATAAAACTCACTAAAGATAAATCAGTGAGCTATGATAAAATAAAGTGAAAACTATCAGTAGGATGATTCTTGTTCTGAGCCCTGCCTATCTCCCCTCAGACACAACACCAAGACCCCAGGCTTGAATATCCGAGAGTCTCTACCACACTGGGGTAGGGCACACATCTCCCAAGTAAGTTACTTTGGGTCAAGGGATGTCATTCTGGGGGCTCCCCCAACCACCTCCCAGAAAGGTGCTGTGACCACACCCTCTAGCTCCCAGACTGGAAAAATCCAGGAGAGCTATGTCACCCAACCGACAGCATCCTGCCCATGTCCACCTAATATCTGCTTGATGGCTTCTTAATGCCATGAGTGGCATGCCTTTGCCTAAACAAAGATGTCCAGGCATGGGACCATCATTACTCCTGTATCTAAAAGGAAATCTCCATCCCCATGCCCTCACCCTCAGCAACAAGCTCACATCAGAATGTAGCAAATACGGCCCCTATCACTGTGGGTCCTCCACACCCTTGAGGTGGTCTGGATGTAGGACAACCACAGCCTGGAATTCCAGCCACAGAGCCATGCCCTCCTCCCTGCTATGGGCCCCGCTTCTTTCTCTGAGAGCTGTGCAGCCTTGTGAAGTCTAAGCCTCTGCCCTCCTGCTTTGAGTAGATTGTAGCAGGAGGAAAGTCTCTTCTGTGGAGACAGATCTGACAGAGAATCCCACACTAAGGTGCAAATTCATCCAGGATCCCTCACTTCTGGTTCATCAGCCCCATGGGAAAAGGGTACTGCAGGAGGCTGGCCTCTCATTCTGAGTTCAACACCTCGGAACCTCCCACTCCTCACCTTTAAAAGCCAAGGAATGCCTGCACTAGGGGCTCCAGGCAAGAATATATATGGTCTTTAGCCCAACAGAGAAATCAAATCTCCCAACGATGTCAGCCACACCAACCAGTTAGTTTCTACATTGTTTTGTTAAGAACAATATAATTTTGATTTCAAAGTCATTTCTACATTTTAACTTTTTGTAGTATTCAGAATATGTCCTCCTGAGAAGTTGGGAGCCATCCATAGGTCCTGGGAGTGCCCTGTTGACTCTGGGGCGCTCATCTGGAATCAGCTATGGGTAGGGAGAAATGGTCCTTGGGGGCAACATCTCTGCCTTCCTGTGGGGCGTGGGAACCCTGCCCCCAAATGCTGAAAGCAGCTTGTTCTTGGGGTCCTAAGTTTGCCTGGTCTTGCTGTAAAACTTATTTTTCTTTAACTCCAATACTCCAAAGAACCTTTCCCCACAACCCCACCCATGCCTTGATCCCATAGTAGCTTGAAATAGGTCCCTAAATAGGCTGGTGGCTATTGGTGGACAATTTCCACCCTCAGGAAGAAAGGATCCGAACCCCACCCAGCATCCTCATGGCCAAGGAGTAGCCCTCGGGCCTCCCAGCTTGGCATGGGCCTCCCATCTGGACAGCCCAGGACAGCCAAGCCCTGAGCCCTGCCCTTATCCACTAGGCAAGCTGCCCCAGCATCACGTTGTTCCTCCTCTAGGCTGAAGCTCCCTTAAGCACCCCAAAGGACAGAGCCTCCAGCAGTAACTTCAGATTCCTGAAAAGATAGAGCTCTGATGGTTTCGGCTGGGTACTGGGCACCAGCGTCTCCCCATCCTCAGGAGGCAGCACCCTCCATCCAGGGGTTGCCCACGGCGGAACTTCTGCAGAGTGTAGCCCACCCAGTATCCCTTGGAGAACTGAGAGAGACCACAGGGAGAGCCCAGGGTGACTAGGCAGGTAGCCCTGAGCTTCATCGGGACATTCTGCAAACAAAGCAGATTCCAGCTGGGCTGGGGAGGAGGGTCACTTCCAATAAACCACCAGGCAAAAAACATCACAGTCCCACAGTCCAGTCAGGGATGTGCAGGGCATAGTCAGAGACCCACGGGGCACTCCCAGCAGATGCGGCAGACCCAAACACATGAAGTCTATTCTACGATTAGGCAACCTATGACCATCACCAGGTTAACGAAACCCAGTTGCCACAAAGGAAAGACACATCAACAGAATCTTCCAGGCACCTAAAATATGCACAGAAAACTGACAGAATGATCCTAAGAGCCACTAACCCTCACCTCCATTTAAAGCGTTTCCTTCATGCCCACAGTCTGAGGAAACAGGAAATCACACTTACCCTGAGCAAACGTGGCGACTTGTGTCCGTGGGCTTCTAGATTCAATTACACTTCACCAGGACGCATATTTTTCTTACTGTGTCTCCTCTTCCTGCAACCTTTCTCCACCAAAGAAAGGAGACTCTGGGAACAGAGGAAGCAAGCTCCTCTTGCAGGAGGCTGGAGCCCGAAGAACTGAGCAGCCTTTGGTGGAAGACTGAGCTCCAAACTGGACAGGGTCCAGGGTTACAGTCAGGGCTTCCTCCTCCCCCTCTCCTTCTCCGTCTTCCTCCGCCCTCTCCTCCTCCTTCTCCTCCTCCCTTCCTCCGGACCCCCTTTTTCCCCTCCCCACTGTAGGATGGACCCAAACTGTAAATGAAAACCAGACCCCAGGCTCTGTTGCTTCTGGCCTGCTCTGCAAGCTGATGTCACCTCTGAATGCTGCCTTTACCCTACAAGCACTTAGCTGGACTCCTGCAAACTCCAGCTCAAAAGAAAGAACTGGCCGTGAGCTAGAAGGAATTATAATTTTCAGTTACTGGTTACTGAGTGCAATAGAGGATGGCACCTGGAGGGCTGGGGGATTCTCAGCACGAAAGTGCTTCCCACCCAAGCACTCAGACCAACCCCAGAACACGTGCAAAAAGGCCAAGTGCAAGAGCCAGAAGAGGGCTCAGTGGGTGAGAGCCCTGGCTGTTCTTGCAGAGAACCTGGGTTCCGTTCCCAGCACCCACATGGCAACTAACAACCATCCATAACTCCAGCTCCAGAGGATCCAATGTCCTCTTCTGGCCTTGTATATTAGGTGCACTAATATACAAGCAGACAAAACACCCACACACATAACAATAAATAAATCTTTAAAAACTTTTAAAAGCTGAGTGTAGTGGCACTTGCTTGTAGTTCCAGCACTGAAGAGGCAGGGACAGGCAGATCTCTGGGTCTCGCTGGCCAGACAGTCCAGCTAGATGAGCAACCCAGGTAAAATGAGAGACTAACTCTGTCTCAAGAAACAAGATGGAGGGACTGGAGAGAGGGCTCAGCGATTAAGAGCAATGGCTGCTCTTGCAGAGGACCTGGGTTCCATTCCCAGCACCCACATGGTGACTCACAATCATCTACAACTCCAGTCCCAGGGAATTCAACGCCCTCTTCTGGCCTCTGCAGGCACCAGGCACACATAGTGCATATACATACATGCAGGGCCAAACACTCATACACAAAAAAATAGAATAAATAAATATGTTTAAAAACACCAGATGGATAGCTCCTGATGCACAACACCCAGGTGCACACATGTGCACAAGCATTATTGTGCCTGTGCACACAGAGAAGTAGGTACATGCACACACAAGATCGGGATCTGGATGATCTAGAACAGCTTGGGGGATGATGACAATGGCCTCAAATGACTTGGTCAAGCACTGAGCTATGTGATACTCCTCACAGGGGATTTGCATATATCAATACATTTGCAAATTAGATAACTAAGGTTTAAGAGTTTAAATGATGGGTCAAAGATTAGCAATTGCCAGTGCTGGGGTTTGAACTTGTGACTTCAAAGCCCAGATCTAGCCACCATGCCTACCATGCCAAAAGCAATGGGATAAGGAAAATGTCCTAGGGGTAGGGAGTCCCCCACTTCACACTCCGCCTTCTCAGGCAAGTAGCTTCCTTCTTCCCCCATGAGGCTCTTCTGGCCATGCTCTGCAACAGAACTTGATAGACTTCTCAGCACTCTGAAGGGACAGGCTGCAAACCTTGCCAAATGACCCCTGGACAGTATGAAAATCCAGACATGTGGGCGGGGGGGGGTCTCCATTTCCCACCAAGACTTCTCATGGAAGTTCCACACCATTTCTGACGGTCTCGTGTTGGTTCTATAGATATTTGGGGGCTGGCCTCCCAGCGGCCCCTTGTTAGCGCTTACGACAGAGTCAGAAGAGGCTGGCACTTGTCCAGGTTGTCACTTACTGGCGAGGCATCTTTTGGCAAGCCACTGCAGGTTTTAGTTGATTCCTCTGTAAATAGGGGTCTGCTGAGAGTCGTTGGGAAGGGCCTCGGAGTTCCTCTAACTGAATAATGCATATGGAATTGGCTGGGTGCCAGTTGGTGCCCAATGCCTTTTCTCATTACACAGACACCAGCAAACCCCAGATTCTGTAAAATAAATTATTCAAAAAATAAAAAATGTGAGAGGAGTGGATCTGGGAGCAGTTGGGAGAGAAGTGAGTGTAATCAAAGAAATTCTCAAAGAATAAAAAACATTTCAAAACTCCTCATCCATAGCTTTTTAAAAACTGACCACCACCACCACCACCACCACCACCACCACCCCGCCCCGCCGCCACCTTGGGCCAGGCCTGCAGGAAGAAGAATGAATTTTGTCTTTCTTCACAGGTATCCATGGTTTCCCACCATCATCTGAAAGGAAAACAGGAAATGCAGTTTCCCCCTCCACCCTCACCACACCCTCCTGTTTCTTCTTGAAGTTTTTGAACTGAGACCTCTCTTAATAATCTCCCCTTTCAAATATCAAAACCAGCGATTAACATGTCTCCTTGGCTTGTCCTAACCAGAGCTGTTTGCCAGAGGAAAGGCAAGGAACGGAGAGTTCTATACATGATTCTGGTTGCGACTTGGTCTTCTGGGACACACACTGGGAAGTGGGGGTGGTTATCTGGCTCAGACTCAGGAAAACTCTAGAGTAAGAACTTGAGTTTCTATAGAGTTTTGTACCATTGGAAGCACTTTAACATGATCTACATATGAGCTCTTGTGCCATCTCCACATCGCAAGACACCCCCCCCCATCCAAACCAAACTCTCAAATAGTATGTTCTGGTTTCACGGAGAGGTGTTCATGTGCATGTGTGGATGTGTGTGCCTCTGTGTGTGGTGTGTATGTGTGTATGGTGTATGTGCATGTGTCTATGTATGTGGTGAATACCCATGCATGTGTACACCCATGTGTGTGTGGTGCATGTGCATGTGTGTATAGGTGTATGGTACATGTGCATGTGTATATGTATGTGTGGTATATATGCATGTATGTGTACACCTGTGTGTATGTGTACACATGTATATGCCTGCTGTATGTGTATGTGCTTGTGGTATATGTGTGTGGCAAATGTGTGTGTGTAAGTGTGTGGTGAATATTCATGTATATGTACACCCATGTGTGCATGGTGAGTATGCATGTATATATATATATGTGTGTGTGTGTGTGTGGTATATGTATGTATATGTGACTGTGGTATATGTGCATGTGTGTGTACACCTTTGTGTGTGTGTGTGTGTTGTGTCTGTGTGTGTGTGGTGTCTGTGTGTGTGTGGTGTCTGTGTGTGTGTGGTGTCTGTGTGTGTGTGGTGTCTGTGTGTGTGTGGTGTCTGTGTGTGTGTGGTGTCTGTGTGTGTGTGGTGTCTGTGTGTGTGTGGTGTCTGTGTGTGTGTGGTGTCTGTGTGTGTGTGGTGTCTGTGTGTGTGTGGTGTCTGTGTGTGTGTGGTGTCTGTGTGTGTGTGGTGTCTGTGTGTGTGTGGTGTCTGTGTGTGTGTGGTGTCTGTGTGTGTGTGGTGTCTGTGTGTGTGTGGTGTCTGTGTGTGTGTGGTGTCTGTGTGTGTGTGGTGTCTGTGTGTGTGTGGTGTCTGTGTGTGTGTGGTTGCTGTGTGCCAGAAGAGGACACTGAGTTTCCTGCTCAGTCACTGTCTATTCCCTTGAGACAGGATCTCTCACTGAACTTGGAGCTGGGCTGGCAGCCAGCAAGCCCCAACAATCCTGTTTCTGCCCTCCACAGTGCTGGAGTTCACACACTTGTCTATACCTGGCTTTTCCACAGGTACTGGTGCCCACACTGGTCAGAGGCTTCAGAAACCCTGACACTGGCCTTGCAGGTGGTTGTGAGTGACACGATGTGGACACTGGGAACCAAACTCAGTCCTCTGTAAGCACAGTACACACTCTTAACCAGAGCCATTTCTCCATTTCCTCCCCCATGCTGGTTTTGGGTATGGGAAATTATGGTCCCAGTTTACAAATACAACAGGCCATATTCCAAGAGGGTAAGTGTATTAGTTACTTTTCTGTTGCTGTGATAGAAACACTGACCCAAGCAATTTATAGAAGGAAGAGTTTATTTGAGCTTATGGTTCCAGGGGAATTACAGTCCATCATGGCAGGGAGGCATGGTGCCAGAGGTGGCTGGAGCAGGAGCAGCAGAAGCTAAGCTCTCACATCATCACGAAGGCACAGGAAGCCAGAGAGCCACTAGAGATCTGGCAAGGCTTAAGAACTCTGTAAGCCCGCCCCCAGTGACGTGCTTCCTCCAGGATAGCCACACCTTCTAAGACCTCCCAAAACAGCACCATCATCTGGGGACAAAATGTCCAAATACTTGGCGCTTATGGGGGACATTTTCACTCAAACCACCACAGTGACATTGTCATGGTCCCCTGAATTAGCAACAGAGCTCAGATCAAAGCGTCAACTTTGATACCCCACATTGCTTACCACTCAGCCATCACATGGCCCACAGAAAAGACAGAAAATGCAAAGCAGCCCTTCCAGCTTAGGGAAGAAGAAAGTACACCTCGATAGGAATGTCTGCTCCTCCGTTCAGCGACAGCCCTGCTCTGCTCCAGAGGGCTTGCTTCCCAAATGTGGAGTGGCTAACAGAGACCTGGCTTGGGAGTTTCCCTGCCTACCTCCCTCGAGCAAAGAAGAAATCCCACAGAGCTCAGGGTATGGAACCACACCCCCCACGTGATCTGTGCCAAGACAGCATTCCCTAAGAGGCCCTGGCTCTCCCGCCCAAGTCCTCGTGCCACCCTGCAAGCAGGGATTCCAGCCCCACAAAAGCAACAAGATGCTTCCTGCCTTTCCCTTGGTCACAGGACAAGACCAAGACTAGGGAGAACAATTTCCCCATGGCTGGTTTCCACCTGCAAATAGACAACTTGTAATGACGACCTTGTGCTCCAATCAGCTCAGATCCCTGAGGCTGAACCACCACTTTGTGCATGATCCCTGAGGTTAAATGAACCAGCACTTTGCACACGATCCCTGAGGCTAACTAAACCCCTGCTTTACACATGATTCCACCATGCATGGCTCCCTTTTTCAAGGACAAAATACAACTGTGTTATTTTCAAAATAACTATCTCCTCCGTATTAGAAATTATCGTTGCTTAATTGGCAATGCTGATAAGACATGAGTAACCAGAGTTAAAGATCAATGGATGCTGAAGGAGGGAGAATCAGTTTTCTCCAAGGACTTGCTCCCTGAGAGGTCATCTGATCCCAAATGGGCAGCCCCCAACACAGGTACACACCAGCACCACTAAATGGACTCAGTGCATTATGCCCATGTATGTAGATGTAACGATAATATTCAAAGAAGACACAAAATTGAGAGGAAGTGGGGGACTGGGAGGGATGAAAATAATTAATACTCATATATGAAATTCTCAAAGAAAAGTTTAAAAGGTAGGTAGCTGTGCCTAATAAGGAGTTACACTCTTCAATGCCTAACAGTTACCATGCTCTAGACCCCTTCCTACCCCTCCTGTGATTCCAGAGCCTTCTGGAACCTGGCAACAGCTTGTAGCAAATCTCTCTTGTGCTAGCTACAAGACTGTGTGTTCCTGTGCCTTTCCCACATAACCCCCAGTTTTGGGGAGTCTTATTAAAAATTTTAGACCACTCTGCCAC
Source organism: Nannospalax galili (assembly GCF_000622305.1). Lineage (NCBI taxonomy): Eukaryota > Metazoa > Chordata > Mammalia > Rodentia > Spalacidae > Nannospalax > Nannospalax galili. The sequence goes on along the minus strand of NW_008359763.1, from coordinate 482,251 downwards.
CTGATCCCATGAAGAAACCATCTGAAGGATCAGCTTTGACCTGAGGATCAAGTCTTGGGTGTGGGCTAGCCATTGGCAGGACCTCATAAATCGCAGATCCCTCTCAATGCCCTTCCTCCTCATCTATTGGGTTAGCCTAGGCTTGGTACTCTTTCTACTGCCTTCTCTGAACCAGACAAGCTAGAGAGTTAGCAGGACCATCTCCCAGGACCCTTGCGCTCAGAGACTGGATGGGGGTTAGATCCCCCTCAGATGCCCTGTTGTTGCTATGCTATTTAGAAAGTGGGCCTGGACACAGGGAAGGAGCCATGAACCACACAGGGAAGGAGCCACGAACCAAACGGGAAAAAGCATGCAGACCTAGTGGCCGTTGGTGGCATGGATCTCAAAGCTTAGCCAAAATGTAGAAAATGGGCCACTGAGATGGATCAGTGGCCATGTCTTGAAGACAAACGATGGGGAAGCCCAAGAGGTCAATATCTCGTCACCCCTTCATCTGTCACCCCCCCTCCAAGGCTCAGGGACCCTTGCAGAAGATTGGTGGAAAGATTGTGAGAGCCAGAGGAAGGGATCTAGCATCCTCCAAAAAACTAGAACTGAATGGGGGTGGGCTGACACTGAGAGATTCTGAGAGATGACGAGAGACGCTGAGAGACGATGAGAGACACTGAGCGCACTGGGAAAAAGAGGAGGAGCACTCGCCATTTGGGGACATGAGGAAGGGGCCGTTAACCACGGGGGAGAAGGTGCAGGCCAAGCAGCGCTGGCGGTACAGATCTCAAAGCTTAGCCGAAATGTAGAAAATGGGCCGTGGAACTTTCTAAGTCGCCCCCTCCCGGATGTCATAACCATGCAAACCACCCCACCCCCAAAAGAAGGTGGGCCTGAGGCCCTGCTAATTTTCCCCATTCTTGCCAGCTGTGTATGTAGATGTAACGATAATATTCAAAGAAGACAAGAAATTGAGAGGAAGTGGGGGACTGGGAGGAGCTGGTGGGGTACTGGGAGGGATGTGGGGGGATGTGGGAGGAGCCAGCACTATGTAGAAGATACTGTAGGTGTCCCCTCTAGTCCCCTGCAAAGGAAAGGCAGTAGACAGTGGTTCACACACACGCTCTTTCCAGGGCTGCTGTCTACAGATGCCAGGAGCTGTCCCCTCTGGGGACACAAGGAGTGTGATAAGCACAGGGCTAGGAAGATCCCCAATGAGGGGAGCCCTTGGCTAGTCCTTCCCCTGATTGCAGGTAGGACCTGAGTTTTGGTGGTGCCAACAGCATGTGACAAGGATGATGGATGTCTCTCCTTTGACTGGGCTGCCCTATACCCGGGGGGGGGTGGGAGTCAATCCAGCCATCACCTCCCATTTCATAGGGCACTGTCTCAGTAGCCTGACAGGAGTCTCTCTGTGGTGCCTCTGGTCTGAATGTCTGTGTCCTTGCAAAATTCACACAATAAAACCCTAACTCCCCAGCCAATAAGGCCATGGGGGAGGGGGTGATTAGGCGATAACATGAAGCCCTCATGAATGGGATTAGTGGCCCTATTTCAAAGACCAGAAAGAGACCCCCTCAGTCCTTCCACCATGTGAGAATACAGTGAGGTGGCTCTGTCTATGGACCAGGAAACAGCCCTCATCAAATACCAAGTCTGCTGGTGCCCTGATCTTATCCTGCAGAGCTGTGGAGGTGAAGATAAGTTCTGCTGCTGGAAGCCACTGAGCCTATGGTGTTTTAACAACCCAGTGGACTAAGGCTGGCCTTGACAAGGTCAGCTGCTGCTCCATGAGAGGACAACACAGCAAGTCAAACTCAGGTGTCTCCAGGAGCTTCAAGAAGCCCCAGACCAACAGCCAAGGAAGCAGGACATCAATCCTCCAACCACCACAAACAGAATCCTGACAACCACCACAGGAGCCGTGAAAAAGACCCTAACCTCCACAAAGGCATGACCCAGTCAGCCTCTAGTTGTCAACCTTCTGAGCTCAAGTGGCAGGTGGGGGACCCAGCCAAACCACATCCAAACTCCTGACCAGGATAGCAACACATGTTGCTATAAGCTGCTTAGTGTGTTGTGACTTGTTACACAGCCACAACCACAGGTGACTAATTCATGGCTAAGTGAGCTCCCTTGGGATGACCCACATTCAAGACCAGCTGCTGTGGGGCACAATACTCCAAGTCATTGCCTCAGGCCAGACAACCTCCATCCAGGACTCACACTCCAGACTCCCATAGGATCCCTCAACCCACAAGCCTGGACTTTCATGGGACCCATGAACCCATACTCTGGGCCCCCATGGGATCCCTCAGGAATACCCTGGCTCATCTAGGATCTCCTCAGCCCACACTCTGGACCCTTCCATGGGGTCCCCTCAGCTACACCCTGGCTTCTTGTCCTGCCTTCACCCTTCTCAACCACCCTTGTGAGGCCTCCTAGGCACTCTCCCTCAGCAATCACTTGTACAAGACACTCACCATCTTAGGCTCTGCTCACACACAGACACACAGTCTTAGAAAAGCCCATGGCAAGATTCCAGTCTTTTTTATGTTAAGTGACAGTAGCGGGCTGTGGGAGCCGGCTCAGGGTTCCACCCATTTCTCTGGCTTCAAGGAGAAGGCAGAAGCCAGCCACGATGGGTGATGAAACATCCCGACTACACATCCCAACTTCCAGCACCCAGGCAGAAGCTGGAGGGTCCCGATCTTCACTCCCTTGCCCATGCAGTGCCTTCCTCCACTCAGTCTCAGAGCAGACTCCTGTTTCCAACTTTCCAAAGCGATGCTGTGCTGAACGCTTTACTGTCAACTTAACACACTGGGGTTGAGGGGGCCTCAGTCGGAGAATTGCCTCCACTGGCCTGGCCTGTGGCCATGTCTGAGGGGCATCTTCTTGATGAGTGATGTGGGAGGGCCGAGCCCACTGTGGGTGGTGCCGCCCTGGGCAGGTGGGCCTGTGTGGTATAAGAAAAAAGGCTGAGCAGGGGCCAGGGGAACAAGCCAGTAAGCAGCGTTCCTTCATGGCCTGTGCTCCAGCTCCTGCCTCCATGTTCCTGCCCTGAGTTCCTACCTTGGGCTCCCTGATGAACTGTGACCCGGGAGATGTAAGCTGAATAAACCCTTTCCTCTTCAAGTTGGTATTGGTCAGAGTATTTTGTCACAGCAATGGAGAAACAAACCAGAATAGAATTATTACCAGAGAGTGGGGTACTGCTGTGACAGACCTGACATTAGAGGATTGTGGAAGTATTTGGAACTTTGGGCTGGAAAAACTATTGAGTGCTTAGAGTTTTTTGCTGTGGAACTTGGAACAGTTCTGCTGAAAGAGTTGTGGAGGATGAAGGCCTGGCTTGTGAAGCTTCAAAGGGAAACAGAGACTATCAGGGCTGTTCGGGCTGCTTGTGAATGAGAATCTGTGGGTTCTAGTCAGCTGGGGCTGAAGAATCAGCTGTGATTAAAAAGAGACCAGAACATGAAGCAAAACCTTTGCTTTACTGGGACAGTTGATGCTGGTTAGCTGGGGCTGAAAAATCAGCTGTAAATAACAAGAGACCAGCATCACTGTGGTGAAATCTTCTGGAAGTAGATTCAGCACACAGAGAGGGGACCCAAGCCTCCATCTCAAGCTGGAAGCAGGACTTGGTAATGTGTAAGAGTCCCCTGCACGGTTCTGGTGTTGAAAGCGTGAAGGGGTCACAGAGAGCAGCTGAGGCTTGGCACTCTGAGAGGCCAGGAACATAGGTGAAAATGCAGCTTCAGTTGCAGCGAAGACACCAGGATTGAAGGGGTCATGGAGAGAATATGAGGTGTTGTACCCCGAGAGGCCAGGAGAGGCCATTGGTAAAGGTGCAGCTTCAGTTTCAGTGAAGACCCCAGCTTTTTGGAGATGCCGGGACTATGGGATGACCCCCAAGGACAGTAGCAGGTGTGGAATGGAGCTGGCCTGGGTCTGTGAGATGAGCTGAGTGTGCCGTGGACGGCAGAGTCAGAGGTGGAGCTGCCAGGACCCTTTGGAGCCAGAAGATCGTGAGTGAATCCCAGATGTCCAGCCTCGAGCTACTTTGCTGGTCTTTGGTTTTGTCATTTTAACAGGGCAGGTGTGAGGAAGACATGGATAAGGTATCAACAGTATCTGTTGGGTCTGTGCTGTGCCTCACCCAGCTCATCCCCTACATCTACTTTTAATCAAAGGTTTTGAAGAGACTGCCATCTTCCTGTAGACTCTCCCAGGACCACCTCCACTGAGTGATCCAGGATGGATACTACACAGTGGTTCAGCCTCCACTGAGTGATCCAGGATGGATACTACATGGTGGTCCAAGCTCCACTGAGTGATCCAGGATGGATACTACACAGTGGTCCGACCTCCACTGAGTGATCCAGGATGGATACTACACGGTGGTCCGACCTCCACTGAGTGATCCAGGATGGATACTACACGGCGGTCTGACCTCCACTGAGTGATCCAGGATGGATACTACACGGTGGTCCGACCTCCACTGAGTGATCCAGGATGGATACTACATGGTGGTCCGACCTCCACTGAGTGATCCAGGATGGATATTACGTGGTTGTCCGACCTCCACTGAGTGATCCAGGATGGATACTACACGGCGGTCCGACATCCACTGAGTGATCCAGGATGGATACTACATGGTGGTCCGACCTCCACTGAGTGATCCAGGATGGATACTACACAGCGGTCCGACCTCCACTGAGTGATCCAGGATGGATATTACACGGTGGTCCGACCTCCACTGAGTGATCCAGGATGGATACAGCATGGTGGTCCAATCACAGCCCTTCTTCTGTTTCTATCTTGTGCATATAGCCAGCCTCAGGCCCCATCTGACGCAAACCTTGAGGCTGCCATGTTCTCTGCCTTCTGGAGGAAGCCAGTCAGAGAAGAAAAGGCAGGGAGGGGAGATGGAGAGACTTCAGACCGTCTAGTGACAGGCCTGCCCCAGAGTTTAGCCCTACCCTTCCATCTGAAATCTGCCTTTAGTCACAGCAGCCAAAAAAGTGTCCATTTTCTACAGTAATTCAAGGCAAATACGTCCTGCACGATGCACTAGTAAAAATGCTTCAAAGAGGACAAGTTACAAAACATATCCTGGGCTGCTCAGTCAGACCATCACAATAACTCCCACTGTGACTCTGTGATTCCTTCTACAAACGTTCCCCATCCTGATTTCTCTTAAAATATTCTTCTAATCCAAATGGACTGAACAAAAGCTTTTGTCATTGATGTGACAGCCTGAAAAGTAAACTAGATGTCAGCTCCGTCCCCACAGCACCGACCCAGAAGACACGGGGTGAGGACCTGGAGACTGTCTTAGTCAGACTCCTAACAAGGTATCTATGAAAAGTAACTTGAAGGAGGAGGGGCCTACCTGGGCCGCAGTGTCAGGCTGTGGCCAGCTGACTGCACTGTTGCCGTATTGTGGCTGAAGGGCATTGTGGACAGACCTGCTCACCTCATGAAAGCCAGGAAGCGAAGCAGGAGCTACAGGAAGGGGCCAGGGTCAAGGTGTGTCTCTGCAGGGCATTCCCCTTTGGCGTCTCCTTCCAAAGTCCCACCATCTCCCAATAGTCTGTTAAATTAAAAAAACATCAATGGGTTAATCCACAGGTGAAGCGGTCCACTCTCTTTCCACAGCCTCACCTCGGAACAGCTTTCTCATGGGGGAGGGAGTCGGCCATACAAGAACCTGTGAGAAATACAAATGAAATCTACTCTTTCCTTTCCACGAAAGCTTCACCTTTACAAGGTAAATTAAGAGGCTTCAAGAGTTAACAGCAATCTGCATTTTCTTTATTTCCAGTTTGCTCTTCCCATAGGGAACCTGTGGCTTCTCTAAGGCTGAACTCCTATTTGTGGAAGGTTAAAGAGTGTGTGTGTGTGTGTGTGTGTGTGTGTGTGTGTGTGTGTGTTCAGTTTCACCCTGCTCCCAATAGCTTCCTATGGCTTATCACCTGTACCAGGCTTTGTTCCAATGTGTAAAAAATAAATGTAAGAGATAAAATCCTGCCTGTTAAAAACATTTTAACTAGCGTCTGTCTTTCTTCTCAGGACCCTTGTTATACAGCCTGTTTCTTAGCACTTGTAATTTATAGCATTATAGTTTGTTTTCTCATCCACATCCCCCCTCGCCACCCCCCCACACACACACACACACTTACTTTTATGACTCTGGCTGTGGGCTAAAACCCCACATCCCTAAACTTTAAAGATTCTTATTAGAATGCCCCTTTCCCTTTAAATTAGCCAATGGGGTTAAGGCTCTACAGCTAAGCCTCCACTAACGAGGGACAGCCAAGCTCTCTTTCGATTTAGGTATAAAGACACAGGCCATCTTAAGGTGTGCTTGCTGGATTTGGAGCAGCGCCACATCTTTCTGCAGAAGGAAAACTTTTTGCCTCTTCTTGGGACCCAGGTCCCATTTCAAACGAGCCTATTTGGAGGGCACTGCATACCCCAGCCACAAGCGAGTCTGACAGTGGATCTCTGACTTTAAGCATGTGGGAAGCCTGGTCTAATACCAATTTTTTTCCAAAAAAATTACTGAGGGCTTACATATTTATCTCGAATTAGGAACTTGGGGAGGACACCTTAACTCCTCCTTTAGGGGAGGAAGAGATTGGATCAAGTAGAAGTGGTGTGGCATTGAAGGATAAATGTCTTTAAATGTCTCAGCTTGAAAAGCCCCAGCTAAGCTGGGAAACCCATGGCCCAGAAACTGTGTGAAACCCAGCCCCTAACCCTGTGACCCTACTGTCTGGGAAAACATAGGCCAGTACTCATTGTCCCAAACCCTGCAGAAAAATACCTGGTCTTTCCTCCGAAACCCTATAAAGACTAAGAGCTACTGAACATCAGGGCCTCGGTTTCAGTCTCGCTGAGAAACTGTAGTCTTTCCTTGTTATTATTAATAAAGAACAATCTGGGACTTGAGAGATGGCTCAGAGGTTAAGAGCACTGGCTGTTCTTGCAGAGGACCCGGGTTCAATTCCCAGCACCCACATGGTAGCTATGGTAACAACCATACATAATTCCAGTTCCAGGGGATCCAATGCTCTATTCTGTCCTCTGTGGGCACTGCAGGACATGGGTGCACTTACATACATGCAGGCAATATGCCCATACACATAAAATAAAAATAAAATATTTTTTAATATAAAGAGCCATCTACTCCTGAGGCTGGTCTCATCATTTTCACATTGCCCTGGTCAATCCAGATCTAACATTTTCTAACAGTCAGCACCGAGTTGGCTCTAGGAAAATCAGTGTAAGACTGCCCTGCCAGGTTAAAAATATAGCATTCTTCCTAGAATTTGTGAGCTATAAACCAGATCCAGCTGATTAATTTTAAGGCTGTCACAAACTGTAGCCATGGAATTTTCTGTAGCTGATTAAATTGAAAGTTGTTTTGTTTTTTTTGTTTGTTTGTTTGATTTTTGTTTTTTGGGGTTTTTTTTGGTCTTTTGAGACAGGGTCTCCCTGTAGCCCCAGCTGTCCTGGAACTCACTATGTAGAGCAGGCTGGCCTTGAACTCACAGAGATTCACCTGCATCTGCCTCCCGAGTGCTCAGATTAAAGGCGTGCGCCACCACGCCCGGAATTGGAAGTTTTTAGCAAAGAGATGTTTGGTTTTATAATTATATCCAATTTGACCCTTTTCTCTTTTCAGTTTGAAATGTAAATTTCCATTGTAAAGGACAGTGGGTTCTTTCTTTAGTAATTTCCGCACTGATTTTCTTTAGGTTTGAAGTCAGATGTCACTCATTTTAGCTTCAGAGTCCTCTCCATTCTTTCCTCCAGACAACAAATGTGCCCTGAGGGGCACTGTGTGAGTTTGAGGGGGGGGGGAGGAGGTGATGCTTGGAGGAATCTGTAGAGAATCCCTGGGGATCTATGCCAGCCTTACTCCCAGAGGCCCCCAGAAAGGACAGCACCAATTTAGGGGATGCCAGGGGAGGGCACCCCCGCTTCCAACTGGGAGAATTCAGCAGTCCCAAAGCCAGGCTCTTGAGGAACCTGAAAACTAGAAAGCGCGTTCACAGAGATATGGCACAGGTCTCTCAGGAACAGGAGATCCGGTTCTCTTTGCTTCCAGAATGAGCTGAAAGCCCAAGGGTTTGTTGGAGGGTTCTGTGAGGGGAACACGGGACCTTAAATCTGCACCCCTGCTAATTTCAAGATCGGTTAAACCAGAGAAGCTCGGGGCCCAGGAACGGCAGGCACAGATGGAGGAGGGCAGACCCTAAACTGATGGGGCAATGGAGGGGGGCATTAAGTCCAATCGCCTCAGGAGCACAGTTCTCCATCCTACCCCTGACTCCAACCCTCCTTTCCCAGCGGCAACCCAGCAGCAACCAGTATGTGCCACACACTGGGCACCTAAAACAACACAGACCTATTCTCACTTTCTTTTAGTCCAGACACTGCAGAGCTCCAGGCCCTCCGAGCATGTGAGGCAAATCCTTCCTGATGCTTCCAGACATCGGTGGCTCCAAGCACTCCTGGAAATCACAGGAGCCTCTCCCTGTGTGTCTGCCTCCCATGATGCTCTCCTCCGTGTCTCTCCCCCATGATGCTCTCCTCCGTGTCTCTCCCCCTGATGCTCTCCTCTGTGCCTTGTCTTTGGGGGAAGCAGTGTGGAAAGGACGCCTTCCACAGAGTAGTAGTGAATACTTACGAAGATCAGAGCAAAGATACTATATGAAAGAAGAAAGGGACATTATTTAGGGAGAATAGCTGCAAAATAAGAAATCTATTAGGAATTAAAGAGAGCGTGGCGACATTTAAAAACCAACAGAAGTGTCAGGAAAACCAACAAGAAAAACCTTTGAAAATGTGTAACAAGGAGTCAAAGAGGTAAACAGGGACAGCCAGAAAACAGAACCTGGGAGCCCTGCATCAGGAAAGCAGGATGAAAGAAGATGCCAGAAAGGAGAGTGGGAAACAGCTGAGCTGGAGGCTGTTCTGCTCCATCTCTGTTGCGGTGATAAACACTGACAAATAGCCACTTAGGGAGGAAAGCATTTATTTCACTTATAGTCCACAGTTCATCACTGAGGGAGTTCAGGCAGGAACACAAGGCAGGTCTGCTTACTGTTCCACACAGCATCACCTCTGACCAAAGAACTCACTTCACAGCCAAGGAAGCACAGCAGGGCCCTGGAGTTTGCTGATTAAGGGCTGACTTGCAGCTGGCTCATACCCAGCTGGTTTCCTTATACAGTTCAGGCCCACCTGCCTAGGGATGCTGCCGCCCACAGTGGGCTGGGCCCTCCTTCATCAACTAATGATCAAGACAATCCCCCACAGACATGCCCATAGGAAATCTCTCAAATGAGACTCCCTTCTGGGGTCACTTGAGGCTGTGTCAAGCTGACAGTTAAAGCTAACCGGGGAGAGGGTGTGGATTTTCTGACTGAACAGTTAAACAATCCCTCGGGGAGAATTCTCAGCAGCACATTTCCCAACACTGACAAGAAGACGCTAAGAGTTAGCAGAACATTAAAGAACAAAGTCAGCACTGAATGGTTTGGATCTGAAAAATCTCCAAAACTTGGTCCCTAGTGCAGTCCCTAGCATTCAGTAGTGGGGTTTGGAAGAGGTGACCGGATCACAAGGGCTCTGACTTCATCCATGGATTGATCCACTGATGGTTCATAATTTGATAAGCTGTTAAAAGAAAACTTAGGAGGTGGGACCCAGTTGAAGAGTGAGAGGGGTCTTTGGGAACTCTACTGTGTCCCTTTTATGCCCCTCCCTCTCTCCCTCCCTCTCCCCCTCCCTCTGTTTTTCTCAGCTCAGACCATGAGGTAGGCAGTTTTCTTCTACAACATGCTACAGCCAAGCTCTGCCCCACCACTGTCAAAAATAATGGAGCCAAATGACCATGGCCTCTGAAGCCACGAGCCAAAATGAACCTGCAGTATTGAAACCCAGACTAGACTGCTGCTCCAGCCACAATCATGCAGCCCACTCAGGGTAAATGCACCCTACTGTGAGTTTGCATCAAAGGGGATATTGAAGACCACACGCCCTGCTGCCCACCTCTTTCCTGCCCCCTGCTGGGGAGTCTACAGCCTGGCTATAGGCTCAGGCTGTGAGGCTTTTCCCCTTAGCTGTAAGAAGAGAGTCCACTCAGCCACGTGCGCTTTGTTCCACTTCGGAGCCCCTGCCATGCTGTCGTCTAACGATCTGTGACATTCATAACTCTCCTAATGAACTTCTTACCCCCAGTTGCCCCCAAGAGTTCATCTCAGAGTCCCCTTGAACTCTGCATCTAAGACCTTTCATTTTCTACCTTAAAACTGATCTTTCTCTGGTATCTGGTAAAAGCAACAGAAGATGGTCAATATGGGGGATTATAAAAAGATCAGGGTCAGAAAATATACCAGACACGCTCCAGAGCAACCTTGGAAGCAAAGAGAGGGGAGAGCAGAGCTCCCAGATGCCTGGAAAGTATTTCCTACCAAGAATCCTACGGTCAACCAACTATTCATCAAATGTAAAGGTAGAAGAAAAATACCATGAATGAAAGTTCCCAGAAAAACTGCATCTCGAAGCCAAATCATCTGAGAAGGCTGATAACTGATTAGAGCTTCAGTGACTGTGGAGTTTAGAATGATGCAGGTCCAGAGCCTAATTACCATTTATTTCGTGCTATTTTTAGCTCCCAAATAGCCATTCCTTATCTACCTCTTTGTCTGATAATATCCTGTGACTAACGGATCAAGACCTTTAATGCAGTAACTCAGCAGACCACCAACCAAAAGGCCGAGTGCCCTCAGCCCCTAAGATCTATATTGTCTCTTTTGCCGTAACCACCTACTTAATGTTTCCATCAATGTATTTGAAAAGCGTCTTGATTTATGGCTTCCTTTGTTCTGTTACTGTAAAAACTTCATGAAACTTTTATCATGTTGGAGCATGGAATTTGGGGTAACTTGAATCTGTGTTCTCAGGCCATGGTCACTCATACTTACCTGCAGAATAAACTTTCTCTTACCCCCCTTTGAGGTGAGAGTTGTGCTTTTGTGTTAACAATACTGTTGGGCAAAGACCTGCACACTACGTTCTGCCAGGAGTCCATAAAAGGACAGAAATCAAGGAAAAGAAAAATAGTCGGGGCCTGGGGAGAGCTTCAGGAAAAGAGCTTCCAGGTAGATAAGAAAAATATACCTTTAATCCTGGGAGGCAGAGGAAGTTGATCTCTATGAGACTGAGGCCTGCTTAGTCTACAAAGAGGGTTCCAGGCCACCTGGCACTACAGGGTGAAATGTTTTTTTAAAAAGGGAGGGTGTACACAGGGCGTGGTGGCACACACCGTTAATCCCAGCACTCAAGAAGCAGAGGCAGGCAAATCTCTGTGAGACTGAGGCCAGCCTGGGCTACATAGTGAATTTCAGGCCAGCTGGAACTCACTATGGGCTGCAGGAGACCCTGTCTAAAAAGGGGAGGGGGGTAATATTTCAAATGTGCAAACTGTCAGGCACAATTTTTATCAAGCACCCTTGAAATCTTTTAAAGAAAATTTTGTAATTAGAACATGAAAACCTGATATTTTCTTTGGACTGCTTCAAAATTTAAGGTACATTTTTTTGTTTTTATGCCAAGAGAACTGGTTAGTTTAAGTGCTAAATCTTGTATTTCTACATCTTTTATCCAGAAAGAAAAACGTTGAAAGGTACTATTTAGTTAGCAAAAAACAACAACAACCAAAACACACACCAGCCTTCGGTAAGAGGCACAAGGTCAAGGTCACCACATGAAGACCAGAAAACTGAAGCAAGGCTTTAACGGAGCTCGGGAGCTAGGGAACCCAGAAAGTGTCATGTTTGGCAGTAGGGTTGGGAGGAATAGACTTGGGTTCACAGACAGGCATGAAAACCCAAGAAGAGGTCTTTATCAGTTCTCAGAAACACAGACACTAGAGACTTACTTAACCAAATTTCATGGCACCACTGTGAGGGAAAGGCACTTAGGGGACAGAAGGACAAGTGGAAGGCTGAGGACAGATCAATACCACCCGGAGAGGCAGAGTCCAAAGCCGCAGAGTGAGCTGGGACCAGGAAATGGTTTGGGGAAGGATGGGGTGGAGGCTTGGTGGATTGGGGATTATATAAAAGAAAGTTATCCCCCTCTTAAAAGGAAGAAAAACAAACTCAGGATGGAAATCAAATAACTTAGCTCCCACTTTGACGCTGTTTTCAGTTTTTTCCCAAGATGATTAAAGGGTAGAAAATTGGGAAAGGGTTTCCTAGCAACAGCATCGAGTTTGTTGGTCCCAAAGTACTACTTTTCAATTTGGAGAAATGGACTTTTTGACTTAAAGATAACTTTCAGGCATCATTTGATATACAATGGCTTTTCTCTTTTCATGATCACTTACAAAGGAGGGAGGGGAAGGAACGTCTGGCATGTTCTTGAATCCCACAGCACCTTTGGAACAGCCTCAGAGGGTGACTGTGCGCAACGGCCATGGATGGGTTACTGCATCTCCAAGCCTTGGCTTCTGGGAATTGCCTTATAGGAACCAAGGCCAGTGAGGCCAGCAGAGGGGCCGCAGCCCTCGGAGGCAGCTGGACGGTTGCTCCCTAGAGCACGCGGGTACCCATCCATCTGCCATTGCCTCTCCTTTCCTGTAGTGTGTCTACTTTGTGCTTCTCAGGTTCAAACCTTTCTCTTGACTTTATATCTGTGCCCCGAATCTGAACTGGGTTCTTTGAAGCTTCTAACAAAAGTATTCGTTTTCCAAACAAAATGATTCCTGCCCTCTAGTTCATAATAATTTTCCAAAGAATCCACATACCACAGTGTAGCTAAAGTTCTCTCTTGATTTTGATGTGTTGTGTAAAACAGTCAGTGATAGAACACTTGCCTAGTATGAGTGTGAGTCCCTGGGTCAATCTTGGTACCATAATGTATGCGTGTGTGTGTGTGTGTGTGTGTGTGTGTGTGTGTGTGTGTGTGTCTGTGTCTGTGTGTCTGTGTCTGTATCTCTGTGTATGTGTGGTGTGTGGTATGCACATATTATGCATATAGTTCCCTTCAGTGATGGGAAACCAGGCCTCAGCCCACTGGCCACACTCCCTGTAGCAGTGGACATCTGTGATGGCGTCTAAAGGTCCTAACTGTCGGGCAAGCCCAGGAACCATACTGTTGCCACCCCCGCATCTCAGAGGGGCTGTGGCACGAAGGCTCAGAGGTGAACAGCACCAGCACGAAGACCCTCAGCTTCCCATGCTGGTCCTCACCTTTAAGCTTCCGTGTCTGGGTGAGGTTGCACCAACCAGCCCTTCCTGGCTGCCCTACCTCTGGTTCTGGAGGCATCTTCTGCTGTTTAAGTATCTGCCACTCACAAGCAGTGGCCCTTCCAACCCAGCCAGGCTCAGGTGGTTCTGTTCACCCTCTGACCTGCTGTCCTCTCTCATCTCCTGCAAGGTGCTGTCCATCCCAGTCTCTGAGGTGTTTGTGTGGCTGGTGGTGCCCTGCACAGTCCCAGTCCCGCGGCTCTGAGTTGCTCCATCAATAGCACAGCATCAGGCTTGCTCCCCCTCAGGTTGCTCCTGGCTTGGCATTCGGGTCTGATGTCACTCACTGCCCAGTAACACTGCTCCTTCGCCCTAGGGACTCCCCTGACTCATCTTCATTTTCTCAGGCTCTGAGTCCCTGGGGTGAGCTGTGAGCTCAGGAAGGTGGGTTCCAGGATCAGAAATCGACCGTCTCTGAGACACAACTGTCAACTGTGACACCTGCTGACAAGGGACCTGAAGCTGAGGAAACTTCACATCCACCTTTCAATAAGTGGTGCAGCTGGGATTTGAACCCAGACCATCAAAGGCTGCACAGCCTCCCAAGGAGGGACATGAAGAAAATGTGCAGCTCAGCCCTGCAGGTGTCACCTGACAATCACAGCATGGACAGTGTCCCACAGCTCCAAACACTTACATTCTTCCACACTCATAACTTTCCCAACACTCTCCTCTGCAGAGATTACGTCTGTAAAACCACTAGAGGAAAATGAGCATTCCCGGTTTCTAGCATGCACGGTCAACCAAAACCTCCTGTCCTCACTGTTCAAGTAGATGTTGTCAGGTAGCAAAGGAGGCCAGCACGGACCGTCAGTGTACTCTTCAGTCTGGGGTATGTCAGAGCCTCCGTCACGCCAAGCTGAGTTCAGCCACAGAACCGGAGGACGTGATCCTTACAGCCTCTAAGACAGCGTCAAGCACAAAACCTTCAGTTTACAGGTAAGGACACTGGGGTAAGGGAAATTCAGGATCTGCAGAGCTGGCTTCAGAAGTCAGCCCCTTAACCTCGGCCCCGCACGTTCCAGGGTTTCACAGGTTTTTTCTGTGCATATTCTTACGGGGGTCTTAAGGTTCTCGCCCTTCACCACTGTTTCAGATCCATTACTGTCGCTGTGACAAAATACCCTGACAAAAAGCGATTTAGTGGTGGTGTATACCTTTAATCCCAGCACTGAAGAGGCAGGTGGATCTCTGTGAGACTGAGGCCAGCCAGGTCTGTATGAGTTCCAGGCCAATCAGGGCTACAGGGAGACCCTGTATCAAAAAGAGTTTTAAAAAAGCAATTTAGGAGAGGAAAGGGTTTATTTGGCTTACAATTCCAGGTTATTGTCCATCATTGAAGGAAGTCGAGGCAGGAAGTCAAGGTAGAAACTAAAGACGTGCCCACAGGTCAATCTGATCCAGACTATCCCTCAACTGTGGCTCCTTCTCAGGTGACTCTAAACAGCATAACCACAGATTTCCTGAACAGAATAGTAAGTTTTCCTCTCTTTGCCTTATTTCAACCTTAAAGTGTGGCAGGCTTTTACTGGTTTTGTCCTTGTTAGAAGACTCAACGATAGTGCGACTTTTCTTTCATTAAGCAAATCAATCTCTGCTGGCCCCAAAGTCATCCTTATCATCTAAGTGACTCTGGGTCACACCCCCATGTCCATTCCTTAGTTCACATCCAAGGTCACAACATTTTAAATTTCTACATAAGGTTTAGGAAGTTGTTTACGATCACAAGCCTCCAAAACAGGCACCTATGAATCCAAAGTCAGGTGTGTAAATTAAAGGCAGTCTAAGTTCGGAGTTCAAAACAAAAATTTTCTTCTCCCATTAGTCCCAAAATAGTTTGTCCCAACCTTAGTGGAACATTTGGCAAAGGATATGAAACAGCCCTGTGACCTGGGGGCTACTGGTGCCTTTAATCCACTCACATCCCAGTAGGGGGCACTCAGCCAAAAGAAGCTTTTCTCCATGGCAACACTAGAATCTGTCTCCTCGGACCACTCCCTCTACCTTGCCCTAACTCCCAGCCCTCTGCCTCCACTGTCAGGCTTCCCATCCTCAGCCTGAGCTTATCTTGTGGGCATAAGAAGGCCAGGGTATCAGAAACTCAGCTCTACATGAAGATGGAGGAGCTGGCTTCTGTACAGAGAAACTGACAAGCTGATTTAAAATCATAAAGATTTCAGGGCTGGAACGATGGCTCAGCGGTTAGGAGCACTGACTGCTCTTGCAGAGGACCCAGGTTCAATTCCCAGCACCCACATGGAGACTACAAACCGTCCTTAACTCCAGTTCCAGGGCAATCCAAAGCCCTCTCTGACCTCCGGGTACACTCACATACACGCATGCAATACACTCATACACATAAAATAATAATAAAAATGAAATATAAAATCGTAAAGATTTCAAGGGACTGCAAATACCTTGGAAAAGTAGGACAAAGCTGGGGAGCTCACTCTTCCCAACATCAAAACTTACTCCAAAGCAACAGTCATCAAAACAATATAGGATTTATACTGTAATAGAAATACAGACTTTGTTTTGTAATACACACAGATGAAAGGAATCTGACGGCCTAAGAAATACATCCCTTTGTTCATGTTTGGCTTATAGCTAACCCTTAAACTCATGTTCAACAATGATGCCAAAATAATCCCAAAGGAAAGAAGAGCCCTTTTTCAGTTGTTTCTGTTGGGACGACTGGGTAGCCACTTGAAAAAACAAAGCTAGATCCCTACCTCACATCATATACAAAAAATTAACTCGTAATGAAGCAAAGACCTAAGTGTAAAAGCTGAAACTGTAAAAAAAAAAGTCTTAGGGCGAAAAAAACCACAAGGCTAAGTCTCCATGAGCTTAGATTAATCAATGGAGTCTTTTTGGGGGGAGGTTGTTTTTGAGACAGGGTCTCCCTGTAGCCCCAGCTGGTCTGGAACTCATTTTGTAGAGCAGGGTGGCCTCAAACTCACAGAGATTCACCTGCCTCTGCCTCCCGAGTGCTGGGATTACAGGCATGTACCACCATGCCCAGCCTTAATCAATGGAGTCTTACATATCACACACATACACACACACACACACACACACACATGTCACAAAGCAACAAAAGAAAAAACAGATTAATTGTATTTTGCCAGATTTCAAAGCTAGCATCTTTCAAAAGGCATTTGCAAGAAAGTGAAGGCCCTTGGAGAGTGAGGAAACATATTTGCAAATCATACATCTGACATTTGTAGCAGAACTATATCACAAACTCTTACAATTTGAATTTTTTTTTAAGCCCAATTTAAGAAATGGGAAAGGCTTTCTGAGCTGATAGTGCTCCCAAAACTATGGTGACTATTCCTAAAACCTACTGGACTTTTTACAATCAACGTGCCAAGCACCAGCCCCACAGTGACACAGCCAGCATAAGGGTGAGGGTTTCCTATGTCCAGGGAAAGCGGCACTGTGACAGGAAACAGAGAGCTGCCGCGCGCAGCCTAAGCCTGTCTTCTGCCAAAAGGCTAAAACCACAAAGAAGAGTATGCAGAGGCTTCAGTGTGTTAAGCCCAGGTGCAGCTGTAGGAGATACAGGCTATTAAGAGTTGCAAGCGTTGTGAAGGCTGGAAAACGGTCAGAGAAGGGCCAGTGATCCGTTCTAAGCTGACTTTGTCACGAAGACAATGAAATCATGAGGTTATGTTAACAAACAAAAGAAGTGGGGAAAGTATCTGAACAGACACTTCCCCAAGGAAGATACACAGATGTGATGTGGGAGGGTATGCCACATCCATAGGCATCAGGGAAGGGCACCCAGTGAGGTACCAGTTCTCGCCCACGAGGTCGACTCAGGTGGTAAATACTGATAAGAATATGGAGGAATTGGAATGGAAAATGGAACAGCCACTTATAAAAAAAAATAGCCTGGCAGTTCCTCAGTGACTAAATGTAGACTTACAATGTTTCAGAAATTCCATACTAGGTATATACCCAAGAGAACTGAAAACATGTTTTGTGTGTGTCCAAAGGCTGTACACAAATATTCATTATTAATAAAGACCAAAAGGTAGAAACAGCATAAAAGTCCATCAAGTGATGAGTGAAAGGTTGGCAAGATGGCTCAGCTGGGAAAGACACTTGCTGCTAAGCCTGACACCCTCAGTTCAGTCTCTGGAGCCCACACTGTCCTCTGGAGCCCACAGGCTGTCCTATGACCTCCAAACAGGCCATGGCCCCTTTGTGAATGTGCACTGCTCTGACTGCTCCTCTGTGATAAAACACTCTGACCAAAAGCAGCTTAGAAGAGGAAAGGGTTTACCTGGCTTACACTTCCAGGTCACAGCTCCTCGCCTGGCTTACACTTCCAGGTCACAGCTCATCATAGAGGGAAGTCAGGGCAGGAGCTCAAGGCAGGAACCCAAAGGTAGAAACCATACAGAACAATGCTTTCTGGCTCGCTCCCAGGCTCATGTGTAGCTGGCTTTCTTATACAGTCCAGGTCCACTGCCTAGCGATGGTGACATCCACAGTGGGCTGGGCCTTCCTGTGTCAATTAACAATCCAGACAATCCCCTCAGACAAACCTGATAAAGAAAATTACTTAACTGAGACTCCCATTCCAAGTCATTCTAAGTTGTGGCAAGTTGAGAGTTAATGCTGGGAAGAATACACACACACACACACACACACACACACACACTCTAAATAAATGTAAAGATAAACAAAATGCATGACAGTTACATGACAGGATATTTATCATCAATAAGAAAAAGTCTTTTACAACTTGGGTGGACTTTGAAAACCTCATGTTAAGTGAAAGAAGCCAGGCACAAAAGATCATATAGTTTATGATTCCATTAATGCTCAATGTCTGAGAAGGCAAATTTATAGAGACAAAAACACGCATAGTTGGGCTGGAGAGATGGCTCAGTGGTTAAGAGCACTGGCTGCTCTTGCAGAGGACCCGGGTTTGATTCCCAGCACCCACATAGCAGCTAACAACCATCCATAACTCAAGTTCCAGGGGACTCTGGTGCCCTCTTCTGACCTCCATGGACAATGCACAACATGGGTGCACTAAAATACATGTAGGCAATATACTCATACACATAAAATAAAAATAAGAAAGAAAATATATTTTTAAAAAGATACATGGCTGCACAGAGCCAGGAGGCAAGAAGGAGACGATGAAGAATGAGATGAGATGACGTCAAAGAGACGGCATAGACCATGTGCATCAACCAGGCAACGGAGAAGAGTGAGGCAGGGGGTCAGGGCCCAAGAAGGGTCCCAGTGATGAGCCACGGGCCTTGGAGTCGCTCACTCACTCCACCTGGGCTTCGGTGTATGTAAAATGAGAATAACGCCCCCATCCTTTGGTTTCACAGGGCTGTCACAGAATAATAAAGGGGAATAAGAAGAAAAGTTTTTAAGACCACAGAATGTTCTGGCAGATGTAGGTCATACAGAGCTTTGGAATGTCAGACCACTCATGCTGTTCTTTGCCCAGAACACTTCCCACAGTTGCCTCTTTGGCCCCTTGGACAGAGAGAGCCCCACTTGCCAGGGCTGTGGCAGGTCTGTGTGGTGTTCCAATGTGTTGCCACTCTGTGTGCTATGGTGAAACCCTGCATCCCTCCCGGACAGGACATGATGTCCACATCCATGCTGACCCCAGCTGATAAACAGGACTGTGGCAAGCCCCACAGGAGGGAAAGCCAGGCTCTCAAGGGAGGCAACAGATGCAGAAGGCTTGGGAGAGATGGATGTTCCAGGACAGGGGACCATCAATAGCTGGGTGGGGGCGTGCTGGGGTGGATGACATGGCAGTGAGTAACGGAGGAGCCAGGCTCACCCACCCACCATGGCCGCAGACAGGGAGGGGTTGGAGCCCTGAGTGAAGGGCAGTGAGGCGTCTCCAGATGAGGACAGGCTGCCAGCCACCGTTCACAGGAACTGGCACAAGTGTGTCCTGTTCCAGCTGCCACCTCAGCCCTCCCTCAGAGCAAAGTGAGTAAGATACTCACCGAAGCCGTTAGCAAGGGCAGTCACTGATTCATGGTTTATAAGTACTGGTGAAGGCCTTTTTCCACTGACTGTAGTCACGGATGGCCAAGAAGCTGTAAACAGCAACTGTAACCATGGGTAAGCCTCCCCACCTCACCATCTCCTCAACTCACCTCTCCAGTGCCGGAGTCACTCGGCACCCAAAAACTGCCCTGTCAGTTCTCACCTGCACAGCGTGTACCCCCAGGAACCATACCGTGCTTTCTTGGAAAACACACAACGCTTGGTTAGATCTGCTGCCAGCACAGGTGGGGGTGGAGGGCAACTGCAATCTATTTCCTAGAGAGACTGAGAAGGAGCAGGCAAGGTGACCCATCTTCCCCAGTAGGGTTTCCAAGCTATAAGCCTGGCTACAACAGTGCTTCCTTCCTCCTTCCCTCCTTCCTCCTCCTCCTCCTCCTTCCTTCCTCCTCCTCCTCCTTCCTTCCTTCCTTCCCTCCCTTCCCTCCCTCCTTCCTTCCTCCTCCTCCCCTCCCTCCTTCCTTCCTCCTCCTTCCCTCCTTCCTTCCTTCCCTCCTTCCCTGAGAACCTCTACATGCCAGACCCTGTCAGGAATGAAGGACACAAATCCATCAGATGGATGTGGTCCTCAGTGTGCGGGAAGGACTTTCAGATTCTCTTTTGTACCCTTGGCCACCTTCAAACTCCCAAGGTAAAAGGATCCCTCCAGGAAGCTTGTAGAGAGATGGCCGGTACTCATGCCTGCCCACGACGACCAGACATGGTTCTGGAGCCCAGAAAAGAGCCCAGAAGACTCACAGTTGAAGGACTATCCTGACTAGGCTCAGGGAAGTTGGGATTGGGGCTTAGCACAGCTCTTCATCATGGTTAAGTCACAACACTGGGTCCCACCACCTCCTGTGTCCATCTTTCAGGCTGGGAGAGCCCATTTCTCAGAAGATGTAGCTATTTCTTGCTAAAAGCCCATGTTGGAGTCTCTCTCAAAGGATGGTCCTTGGCCAATGGGAGCCAGGAATTCACATTTCTCCAGAAAGAAGCCCAAAGAGCAAAGGCTAGAAGAGGTGCTACAGGGTGCTCAGAGATGCATGAAAACCACTAAGCTGTACTTGCCTGAACCCCTTTCATTCCTGACTCCCCGCCTTCCCCCACAGCCCGCCCTCCCTATCAGTGTCTCCCAGGCACCACTGGATGAGCAGCTTGTAGGAGAACCTTCTTTGGTTCTCCTTCCAGGGAGTCAGACCTAAGACAGTGTGAGCCAGAGGGTCTGAATCAGAGTCCAGTCATAGCAAGTCATCTGGCAGGCATCTACCACCCCAGGTTTCAGTCCTCTGTAATGTAAGTATCATAGAAACTTGCCTAGAAGGCCGTCCTGCAGATGGAGTAAGATGTTAACACAGTGAACTGGTTGGCATATGCCTGGCCTCAAAAGTGTCTGAAGATGCCAGTTATTGGTCACCACAGTGATGGGCAGGTGGTCAACTCTGAGCTGCCTATCAGACACATGATCCCCATTCACTCAACTTCTCTAGACCAGAGTGATCAAAGCCAACCAAGTACTGAGGTCTCTCCCGTTAGCATGCCCATTGTGCAGTGTTGCATGCAGAATCTACAGTGAAAAATCCTTTTCAGAGAGCCAGTTTGAGGAACTGATGAGCCTTCACAATTACACAACCAAGCACTGTCTTCACAGGCTTCGAGCAGTGGTGATGATGGCTGGCTGTGTATACTTGGGTGCTCTTTCAACATGCTGGCATCCCTCTAACTCACCTGCCCCCAGACATCTATCTGCTCAGTCAGGTCTGGTAGGGTCACAGAGCTTCCTAGGGAGGAGAGGCCTCTGCTGGGTCTGAAGGAAGCATTGGAATTACCCAAGGAGCCATCCCTGATGGGGTTATGAGAATGAAGGCTCAGAGCCACATGTTAGATGTACCGAATTCTGAGTGTTACATGAGGCTGGTCACAGGTCTCAGATGAGCTGGGGTCAGCAGAGTTGGCTTGTGACGGACACACTACTATGAAATCACTCAGGGCAACCTGCAGCCACTGTGACCCCTCCCCAACTCTCTTTTCCCTGCCTGTGCCCCCTTTGTCACCCCACAAGGAAATAATAAATTAAGATCTGTGGCTTGTAATAGGGCTACTGGGACCTCACAAGACAAGAGTCTGTGTATTCTAGAAGCTTCCCTGTTACTATCACTCAACCCTTTAGGGCCTGCAGGAACCATCTTTGCTGGCTAAGATAGAGAAGGACAAAGTGTGGGCCGCTTTCCTCCATGATTACAGGACTCATGTCCCAAAGGCCCTGAGGGAGGGCAGCGCAGCCCCGATATAATACTGTGCAATGGGGCTGGCCCACCCTCAGAGGACAGTGCTTCAGACCTCCTGCCCATGACTCCCAAGAGTGACAAGTGACTCCTCTTCCTGAAGATGCAACCCAGGATGTAAAGAGAGCCCAGTCATTCCCCAAAGGGCTCACGACTTGGGACGCTTGAGAGCAAAGAGCAGTCTTCAACTGCAGTGGAACAGTTTATCCTGAATTCTCAAATCTAGATCTTCACAGTGAGCCATTTTAGAGCAGAGGCGACTACGCTGGTGGAACTAGCAGCATACAGCTCATAGAAAAAGAAGGCGGGGGGTCCCTCACTAGGGTTATCCTTACCATCCACCCCATTTTAAGTTACTGATGTCTGAAAAGATTGGAGTTAATCTGCACTGTAGTCTGTGGGGTTAAGTGAAACCCTACATCAGCCATAGAGTTGGGAGGTGGGAAGCGGGAAATAGAGACAACCTTCCCTCAGGGCCGCCTGCTCCTAGTGGTCAGTGGGGGCAGATGTAGCAGACAGCAGCGAGCTTCCCAGTCCCCTTCAGCCTAATTCAACAGGATCCTTCACATTCCAGGGCAGAGCTTCACAGTCGTCCCCAGACAGACTCGCCCATCCTCCTGGAAATCCTAGGAGGGGAGGGAAGGCTTTTACAGGTAGTTTTTCCCAAACCTTCAGAAGAGGGACTGATCCAAAATGAAGGCGGTCTGTGACAAAAACCTTAGCATCATATCATCTCCTTAGGTTTCCCTCAGTGATGGTGTGATGCCACGAAGGGTACTTGCTTTATAAAAATCACTTCCAAGATTCTCTGTGAATGGCCCAAGCCTAAATGGCACATCTAGGATGCAACCTCTGCACCTAAGACTCATGGACCACAGAACAAGGGATGAAGAGAACACTAACGCATCTTTCAGTTCTCATCAATGCTCCCTCATACAACAGAGGGCCAGGAACACAAAAGGCCAAAACACAGAGAATAAGAGTCAGCAAAGTGTGGGTCCTTGGACAGGATCCTATATTAAAGTCCACACACCCAGGGCTCAGGAACCATTGCAGAAGAAAGGGTGGAACGACTGTAAGAGCCAGGGAGGACGTGTGTGACCACACAGAAATAGTCCTACAGGCGCCTGGGACCATTTTCATACAAACCTACAGCAATGGTGTCAGCATGCACAAGACCCATGCAAGCTTAGGCAGACAAAAACCCAGCACAGAACTGTGGAAATGAACAGCAAGCCCCACTTAGTCAAAGAATTATTGGCAACTGATTACTGCTGGGTGACGAAGAGCTGATCTTCTTGAAGGGAGAGACTCTAGATAGGCTCACTAAATCCCGGTGGATGAACTTGCACTGAGGGAGATCTCGGGACACTAACTTGACACAATAGGCCTTAATACAAATGAAAGAATGTACGAACTCCAGTGGGGGGGCTACGGGAGGGTGCCAAGGGGGAAGGGGGTTAAAGATGACTTTCTGTATGAAATATACAAATATTCAATAAAAGATTAAAGAAAAAAACACTTCCAATATCTGAAACCAGCCACAGGGATTAAAATGCTTAATAAGCAACTGTCTTCTGATTCTGGAGATTTCTGAGGCACCCCTTAGGACAGGGGTGCACACCTCCCACACCCCACACTCCAAATGCCATCTCTATGTCAAACAGATGCAAAGACATCTATCGGCTCCCAGGGAAGTGCCTTCCTGCCCAGTCTTTCATTGTCTTCCAGGCCGGGCTGCAAAAATGCCCCACAAAGATGATTTTCCACAATCTGATGCTTCAGTCAAGAATTTTGCCTACCTAACTTTCAAAAGCAATTAGCCCTCCCCCTTCCCCTCCCTATCCTCAGACACGGAGCAGCTTATCTTTGTCTCATTTTAATGATTACTTGTGGGGGGAGGGGGTGTATGTATAGCAAGGAATCTCAAATCACTTTAGAAAAGGAAGATTATGACTTATGTATTCATCTGTTTCCTCTTTAATTAAACACAGTATATGGATTCTCAGAAACAAAGCCTGACTAATTTTACTGAGATGTTTCTTTTCTAAATGGGCTGCAGGACTTCTGTAGCTTTCTGGAACCCTGGGGAACTTGGGGCAAACATGCAAGGCCCTATAGCTCAGGGCTGGCCACTTTGTTCCTCCCTTCCCCATAACTTCATCTGGCACGTCAGGGGACCAAAAGGGTCAGATGTTATCCTTTTCTTGCCTAAGGGGTCCATATGACACCCAGAGCCACTGCAGTGCCCTCCGGTCATATGTCCAGCTGGTGCTTGGGTGGGCGTGTAGGCCTATGTGTATTTGTGTATCTGTCCCCTACAGGCAGTCTGAGGTTCCTCTTCTCTGGCCATAGTCCTCCCCAGAAGCTGCTCCCTGACCATGTGGTCAAGGTGAAGTTGGAAACATGAAGGTTCTGAAATGAGCACCCCAATGTCTGTGGGGTGCCAGCTGAGCCAGCAGAACGTCCAACCTTTCTAGAGGAGCTAGAAATCTCAGCTTTGTGTAAAATTTGACTTTTAGATGTTGCAGGAAATTTTCTTTGAAACAAACACATCCTGCAGGCCTCCAGTTGTGAGCTACACTAGAGACGGGAGGCAGCCAGAGTCTCAACTCGAAGACCGGGGTGGGTGTGTCACCTGCTCACCAGCAAGGAAGCGGGAGTCTGGGTGCTGGGAGGGTTGTCTACAGTCTCCTCGCAGGTCCACTTTCTCTCCCTGCCCCCAAAGCTCCAGACTTCGTTCTTTAGCTCCTCTCAGTATAATTTTATTAGAGCATTAAGTAAATTATAAATGTGTCTTTTCAAATAAGGGCTTGGCCTGTGAAACTTTAACCAACTACCAGATTTCTGTTTTCCATTGACCCATATATTAAAATAGTAGAAGCCTTTGGTCTCCAGAGGGTTCTGGACAAGTCTGGATCCAGTAGAAGCGACACTCCCGTTGTGGAATTTCACTAGGCAACAGACTCCAAACAGAACAGGCTAACCCTTCTGAGGACTGATGCCATCTTTCTGCCCCCTTGCCCTCTGCCACTTCCCTGTATCAAGTTTCTTTGCTGTTTTTTTTAACCATTACTTTTCAGTGTCTGTGTATATTTTTATTACTATAATTTAAGTAACACCCACCCCCTTATACTGATGCTCTCTGAGTCATCACATTGCCTAAAGTTATCATGCCAGTCCCTTTGAAACATGGCTGTGCCCTCTTGAAGCACTTACCTGGGAGGAAGAATGGATTCCTACTTTGACACCAGAAGCTGGATGTTCCCCTGGTTTAGGGGTCAGCCTTAGCAAGAGGTCAAGAGGGATACCTGTGATAGTCAGACAAGCAGTCAACCTCAGAGGGAGGCCAGCCCAAGAAGGATCAAGGCGAATGTCAAAGTACAATGGGGATCTGTGAGCTGTAAGAACAATTCAGACACTAATCCAACAACATGAGGTATAGCACCTACACCCCTTGTCCTGGCTACTTTCTATCGCTGTAACAGAACACTGAACAAAACCAAAGGAAAGGGTTTATTTCATCTTACGTTTCCAAAGCACTGTCCGCCTTTGAGGGAAGTCAGGTAGGCACTCAGGACAGGAACCTGGAGGCAGGAGCTGAAGCAGAGACCACGGAGGAACACTGCCTACTGACTTGCTCCCCTGGCTTGCTCAGGTGCCTTTCTTACCCAGCCCAGGCCCCCTGCCCAGGGATGGCACCGTCCACAGTGGCTGGGCCCTCCTGCATCAATCACCAGTTAAGAATCACCTCACAGACATGACCACAGGACAACCTATGGAGGAAATTCCTCAGCTGAGGTTCCCGCTTCCCAGGTGTTTCTAGTTTGTGTTAGGCTGACAAAACCAGCCAGCACCCTACCATGCCCATGCTGCTCCACACAGAACACAAATCCAGGTGATCCTCAACTCACAATGGAATCATGTCCCCTAACCCACCTTCAGTCAAAAACAGCACATGTGAGCTGGGCATGGTGGTGCATGGCTTTGAGCCCAGCTCTTAGGAAGCAGAGTCGGATGGACCTCTGTGAGTTTGAGGCCAGCCTAATCTCAGTTCCAGGCCGGCCAGGAATACACAGTGAGACCCTGTCTCAAAAAAAACAAGCCAAACCAAAACAACAACAAAAATAACATGTGTGGAAGCTGCATTTAGTGCCCCAACCTACTGAACATGTTGCTTAGCCACACAGCCCACAGGTGACGTCATTCGTTCCCCTCCTAGCCTCTGCCCAGAAACACCAGGGGATCAGACCACACATTTCTAGACCCTGGAAAGGTCAACATCAAAATCTGAGGTCTGGTTTCTACTGAATGTGTGTTACTTTTGTGCCATCACAAAGTTAAAAATAACATAAATTAAAGAAGCAGAGGCTGGGGACTGCTTGTGCTTTGGGCATCAGGCATCCTTAGCTTCCGAGCCCTCTCACCGGGACCTTGACTGGTCCTTTTAAATGAATACAGATTATGAGATGCTCCCTTCTCCCTGGAGTTTATTGTCCCTCCATTCATTCTCATGGAGAGTAGGCCTCCATTAGGCTCTGCAGGGCACTCCCTGCTTAGGTATGTAGGTGGGAAAGAGGTTTGACAGGAGCATAGGGAGTGTAGCAGCCCCAAAGATATGTCCACACTAAAGTCTCCTGAAGCACAGACTGTGACCTTCTTTGGTAAAAGAGTTTTCGTAGATATGACTAAGGATTTTAAGACAAGATGATCCTGGATTACCCAAGATCTAAGCCAATAAATAGTGTCTTCATAAGAGATCAAAGCATAAGGGTGCAGACACAGGAACAGGGAGAAGCTGCATGCAAACAGAGGTGGAGTTTGGAAGGATACAGTCATGAGCAAGGTCTGGAGCCTGTGGAGGGGCCACAGCCCTGCCAGCACCTGATCTCAGGGCTCTGGCCTCCTGGACACTGGAAGGCACATTTCTGCTGATGTAAGATACCAAGCATGCATTGGCTCACTAGAGGACACTCAGAAGGACCCACTCTTAGAAGGGGTCTCATCTGGGGAGGAGAGGGCCAGAGGAGGGATACTGGCTTGGGTGTAATCTAGACCCTAGAATATGTAAAAAATCAGTAGACCAGGGAACATCATGTATTAGTTACTGTACTGATTGCTTTTCCTGTTGCTGTAATAAAATACCAGACAACAGCAACTTAAAGAAAGGAAGGGCATATTTTGGCTCACAGTTCCAGAGGATACAGTTCATCACAGCAGGGACATAATGGAGGCAGGAGTTTGACACATTGTGTCCACAGTCAGGAGGCAGAGAGGTGAACGCTGGTGCTCGGCTCACTTTCTCCTTTTTATTCAGTCCAGGACCCCAGTCCATACAATGGTACCATCCATTCGTAAGGTGGGTCTTCCCACCTCAATTAACCCAATCTAGAAACCCCCTCACACACATGCCCAGAGATTTGTTTCAGGTGATTCTAAGCCCATCAAGCCAGCAACTGAGATGAACAATCGTGGGCCCATTCACTGTGAGAATCAGGAGCCTGGTTGGCACTGCTAAGTCTCCAGGTCAGCTGGTCATGAGCCATTTCTGGTCATTGGCTGCCCCACGTGCTGTCACTAACCATACAGTGGAGCATGAGTTGATGGAGGCCCCTGTGTGCTGTGAGTCCTCACAGACCGGGCCCTTCTGTCTTCCCTGAAGAGGCTGGGCCCGGCATCACAGAACACCACATGCCTGGGGTGGGGAGAGAAAGAAGTTGCTGTGCTTGAACTTTGGGGCCAGACTGGAGCCCAATAAACCCCTTCCAAGTAGGGAGGAGTCCTGGGGAATGAACACACTGTTACACTTTGTAAATTTCAAACTAAAAGAAAACATGTACAGGAGCTCCAGTTCTTAAAAACCTGGAGCAGAAACTTTTCCATTCTCATCATCTCCAAAAATTCACCTTTGAGCAAGGCAGAAAAGTAGAGAAAGAATATCACCTACAGTGAGACCTGGCAGTGTTTATAATTCTAAGTCACAATGTGAAACCAGGACACGGGAGAGGAAAGGAAAACGCAGGGACACATGCTCTGTGAGCAGCTAACCAGTTGCTGCACACCCAGGAATGCTCAGAAACTGGAAGGCACAGATGTCACAGCCTGTGGGCTCCTCTACCATGGCGGTGAGGTCCAGGTTCCTGCAACTAGGGAGAGGCACATAGGTCCTACAAGGAGCCTCCAGCCAGGTGCCACATCCCCATTCCAAGGAGAGAAGTGGTTGATTTCCTAAGCAACATGATGCACAAAGACCAAAGCTGCAGGGACATGGGAGAGAAGAGGTCAGAAGAGACCAGGCTGAAGACCAGCAAGGAATGAGGATGGTTGCTGGACGTGGAATTCACTGGTCCTGTGCCCTCTAGCCCAGAACAGCTCTGCCCCAGCTGTAGAGGTGAACAGATTGCCGTTTTCCAGAGAAACCAGCTAGCCCTACATCAGAATACCTGCAGAAACCACCTGCTGGTGTTCTGAGCGAGCACACCAGCAGGCCAGGCCTCCAGGTCACTCTGCAGTATAGCCCAAGCCCCCATGTTTAGGGACCATCCCAAGGCCCTACAGTTTGTTGTTTTTTTTCATTAATTATTATTGTGTGTGTGCATTATGTATATACACTCATGGGTGCATATGAACACCGTGAAGGTGCAGATCAGTAGACAACTTTGTGGTGTCAGTGCTCTCCTTGTACCTTTACGTGGGTTTCAGGTATCAAACTCGGGCCACCAGACTTGTCCAGCAAGGACTGAGCCTCTCGCTGCCCAGAAAGACCCTAAGTTTAAATGGTCCCTGACATTAAGTCAAGGGCGAGCAGTAAGTGGTGACGTGAGAACAATGAGGACAACTTCAGCCTTCAGACACTGTGCTTTATGACTGCAGGGCACTCAGATAAAATAACATATGCTTCGAACAAAACCAGGGTGTTACCTTTAAGACTAAAAGCAGAACATTCCATTGACTCCTGGGACCCAAAACTGCCAAAGTCAGAAGGAAGCAACAGAAGACATGAACCACGTGGCTGAGAAAATCCCCAAGAAAGCAGAACAAAATCATGCATAAATAACAGAGGGATGAGTACATAACCATTAAAACAGTCCTCATAAGAGGCGTCGAAACAGAGAGAGGAGTTATGAAGGAACTGTGGAATTAAAGGACTTCAGGCAATGACAAAAGATCTGGAAGCTAGGGGCAGTGGCTCAAGCCTGCAGTCCCAGCACCTGGGAGGCTGAAAGAGGAGGCTCTTATGCTGGTTTGAATGAGAAATATTCCCCACAGGCTCGAGTGTTTGAACACTTGGTACCCAGTTGATGGCACTGTTTGGGGAGGCCATGGAATCCTTAGGAGGTGCAGCCTTGCTGGAGGAAGTATTTCACTATGGGCTGGCTTTGTGGATTCATAGCCACACCCTACTTAGATCAACTCTCCTTCATCCAGAAGTAATCAATTGCCAGTAGTTTCTTGGCTAAGGTTGGGGCCTGCTGTCCATTTCCCCAGTTCTGTGCTGGGTTTTTGTCTGACTGACGTTGCATGGGTCTTGCACATGCTGACACCGTTGCTGCAGGTTCATATGAGCAGGTCCCAGAGGCCTGGAAGACTATTTCCTTATGTTCATGGACCAACCCTGGCTCTTACAATCCTTCCACCTCCTCTTCCACAGTGGTCCCTGAGTCATGGGTAAGGGTTAATATAGGAGACCTATCCGAGGACACACACTCTGCAGTCTCTCGTTCTCTAGACCTTGGCCAGTAGTGACCTTCTGTGTGCATCGCACTCTGTTGCACAAGGAAGTTTTACTGGTGAGAGTTGAGGGATGCATTAGTTTTTTTAAATTAATCAAATATTTTATTTTCTTTATGCATTGATTCTAAACGTTAGATTCCATAAAGTCAATCTAAAAATTGACTCTAAAAATTAAATTCCATAGTCATTACACAAAGATATCACACACAGAGAGCGACAGAGAGAGAGAGACAGAGACAGAGGAGACAGATCATTGTGAATGTGATCAAACTGTACTTCTTTCTCTGAAGAGTCAGAAATACAAATGAAAAGCAATTGCCTTTGGGCATGGGTCCTTTATACACTCCACCAGGGGCCTCACCATCCCTGGCACTCCCCAAAATCTCAGCTGCACCACCTTTTTTACCATGTGCTCCTCCCCCAGAGACCTCCTCCTGCAGCCTTCTCTTCCACCTCAGCCAGGCCAGCTCTGCTGCCCTCCCCTGAGAGAGGTCCCCGTGCTCCTGCCCATGAGTCCACTGTCCTTTAGGACCCAAGCCGTCTCTGTCTCCCTTTGGTCTCTTCCTTTGGGAAATGTTTCTAATAACTTCCCACAGAAAGATGCACAGGAGCTCAGTGCCTCTGTGATCCACTCACACCTGAGCAATAGCCTAGCAGGTACAGGGTACTGAGCTGGACATCACCATCCTTCAGAACCTACGCCACAGACTTCCAGCATCCGGGCTGCTTGTGAGAAGTGCAGCACCAGCCCAAGACCTTTTTTCCTCACCAAGAAAGTCTCTCCCCTCATCTTCCCCTCCACTCTCTGTTCTTGCTCGGTGTCTACTTGAGGCATGGAGGGAAACTTAAAATCAAACTGAGGCAGGCTGAAGAGATGGCTCAGAGGTTAAGAATACTGACTGTTCTTGCAGAAGACCCAGATTCAAATCCCAGCACCCACATGGCAGCTAACAACTGTCGATAACTCCAGTTCCAGGGGATCCAACAGCCTCTTCTTTTCTCCACGGGCATTGCACGACATGGGTTCACTTATATACATGCAGGCAATACACGCATACACATAAAATTAAAATAATAAATAAAATATAAAAAAATGAGTTTTAAAAAAATCAAACTAAGGCATAGAAGACAAAGAAATGCCAAGTGGGAAGTCCACAGCATCATCTGTATTCCTGGGAGAGGCCCAGTGGGACGATGTACCTCACAGTGAAAGTCAAATGAGACATCTCCAGACCAGAGAATGGGTCCAGACCAGAGGTGGGTCTGGAAACACTCCAGACAGGAAGTTCCATACTGGAGACAGATCCAGAGTTAGACAGCTCCAGACTTGAGACCATTCTAGAACTGGGCAGGCTGCCTTCTTAGGAGCAGTGTCACTGGGGCCATGGCAGACTTCTTGATATGGAGTCAGAGCAGAAAATGCTCCCAGCAGGCAGTTTCCTCCAAGGTGAAGAGATGAAGCGGCCTCTGCCCGGTGTCCTTCTCAAATTTACCAACCAAAAAAGTCACTTCTCTTGGGGAGAGAGCAAGGAGAGGAGGGCAGGGGGTGTGGAAGTGTCACCCTGGTGGGGTCCACTGGGAGAGACACGGGGTGCCCCTGGTGGCAGTTTCTGAAGACTAACCACTGGCTTTTCTTGAATGTTCCATTTTGTGGTCTTTTGCACTCTTTCCAGGGATATTTCTTTGTTATCTTCCAAATCTTTTGAAATGTTGACTTTAATATTTGGTTTCTTATTTTTATTTTACATGTATGGGTGTTTTGCCTGCATGTGTGTAAGTGTGTCCAGGTTGTGCAATGTTCACAGAGGTCAGAAGAGGGCATCAGATCCCCTGGACCTGTATGGATGGTTGTTAACCACCATATGGGTGCTGGGAATCAAACCCAGATCCTCTGCAAGAGTAGCCAGTGCTGCTGTGCCATCTCTCCAGTCCCTACTTTTTCGATGTTTTTATTGGCATGTATTAATTATATACAATAACGGGTTTCATTATGACACTTTCTTACATGTACAGAATGTATTTTGATCATATTCACCATTTTACACTGACTCTTTTCCTAATTTTTCTTCTCTCATGCATACTATAAATATTCTATTCATGTAGGGGCATGCTCCTGTTTTATGAAAGTGTTGACTTTATAATCTTGATCGTCAACCTGACTGGATTTAGAACCACCATGGCAACAAATCTCTAAGAATGTCTGTGGAAGATTTCCTAGATTGGATGGGAAGATCTACCCTACATGTGGACAGTACTACTCCAAGGGCTGAGCGAGAAGGAGCTGGGACCAGCACCTGTCTCTCTCTGCTTCCTGCTGTGACCAGCCCCCTCCTGCTCCTCCCACCGTGGTGGACTAGATCCCATGGAGGTAGAAACAAAAACCTTTCCTTCCTTAGTTACTTTTTCGGTATTTCGTTGTAATAACCAGACTAGTAACTAACACAAAAACTGACCTAGCCCTAGGGGCTGAGTTGTTTTATTTACTTAACTTTTCCCATTGTTGTTCTTGGTTGTTTTATATGGGGGGGGGGATGAGAGAAGTCTTCTGCAAAGCAGATGTGTAGAAAGCTTAAGAGACTTGTGGGCAGTAAAACCTGTGATGGTTAAAATCAAACAGAGAAGGGCACTCCCATCCTGCCGCCAGGTGAGGAATAGGGCTACCTATAAAGCAAGGATGGGCTGTTTCCTCTTCCTCTGGCAGTTCGGATTACACCCACCAAGACAGCTATTAATGCCAGCTCAGGAAGGGGTTCTGGCCCCACTGTGGTAGGTGACGTGGGGTCTGGGTACATGCAGCTTACCCATGTCCTCTGGTCCTGCTGAGGCTCCACTTTGGACACACCAATTCCATGTTAGAACATACAGCCCCTGCTTTACCCAGATTTATGACTCATGGACCATAAAGTGATACAAACAGGACCGCCAACCGCTCTAAGATCTCCGGGGGTAACTCCAGTCTTTGACATCCCCTGTGGTGCTCTGATTGAGAATGCCTCCCAGAGGCTCCAGTTATCTGGATATTTTGCCCCCAGTTGATGGTGCTGTTTTGGGAGGTCTTAGAAGGTGTGGCCATGCTGGAGGAAGCACGTCACTGGGGGTGGGCTTAGACAGTTCTTAAGCCTTGCCAGATTTCCAGTCACTCTCTGCTCCTTTGCCTGCTTGAAGACGTGAGAGCTTAGCTTCCACTCCTTCTCCACCCACCTCTGCCACTATGCCTCCCTACCATGATGGACTCTTGTCCCTTTGGAACTGTAAGCTAAATAAACTCATCCTTTTATAAGTTCCCTTGGTCATGGTGTTCTATCACAGCAACAGAAAAGTAACTAATACATCCCCTGTGGTGGCTAATCTTAATTGTCAACCTGATTGGATTAAGAAACGTCTAGGGCATTAGTGAGGCTCACTTTTGGATGTATCTGTGAGAGGGTTTCTAGAGAGATTTAACTAAGGACGGAAAACGCACTCTGAATGTGGATGACCCCCCCACTGGCTGGAGTCCTGGACCAAATAAAAGAGGGGCAGGAGAAAGTCAGCTGAGCCTGGTGTCTCCTCTCTCTGCTTCCAGACCTGCCAAGATGTGAGCGAGCAGCCTCACACTCCTGCCTCCGTGTCTTCTCGCCATGATAGGTTAAACCCTCACACCTCGAGCCAGAAATCAGCCCTTCCTCCCTTAAGCTGCTTCATACACGATGTTGATCACATCAATGAGAAAAATGTGTAACACATCACCTTCCCGTCCAGAATGTGGTATTGTTTTTAGTTGCTGTCTGGGCAGAAGTAGAATTTCAGAGGTTTCCTCTTGGTTGTTATGAGAGCTCTGGTTACATATGATTCCAGACGATGGGACCTTATGTGGTGGAAACTATAGAAATAGGACGGAGCCACATGTAATGAACAAGGTAGGCACCCTTACAGAGGCTTCAACTTACAAGCAGAAGGCTCCAAGAGTGGTCAAAGAGGTGATCAGGATGACCGCTGATAGAGGGAGTGGTAGGCTTTGATTCTTGGGGGGGGGGGGGCTAAACTTTAGTTGTGAGCATCATTTCAAAGGTCATTTCCTTCTCCTTCACAAGACCTTGAGTTTGCAGCCTAATCTGTGGTGACTACCCAGGAACTTTTGAGTGGCTCATCTCTAAAATAAATGCTCTGACATCATGGCTGGTGTAGATCTTCTGATAGGGCTCAGCGACCGTAGTGCTGAACTACTGAGAACAAGGGTGTGTGGAGGAAACACACACCACCTCTCACAGGAAACAGCCCACGTTCACCCCGTATTACAGTCTTGAACGAAACATTTCTCAAAGATCTACGTTACCCAAGAATCGAGACGACGAAGGGGACACGTGACATGCAAACAGCAACGCGGAGCCTTTGATCCCAGTTTGGCCTCCCGTCATATGTCTATGGGCTCCAGTGACCAAAAGCAGCCTTTGTGTTTCCACAATATAACCTAAGCAACTGTTATCATAACCCTTTGTGAGAGGCATTACCTTACAGCAAAGCTAGTGGGAAACTAGTATTTCCCAGTTGTGTGACCTCCAAAAATGGTGGGTTTTAAGTTCAGTAAAAGCAAATGAAGACAAAAGGCTTATTGAGGTTCTCCTCAGTAACACCAAGAGAGTCATTAGGCAGAGGCTGTGGCTCTGCTCTGACAGATGGTCTGACATCTGAATTGATTCTGGGGACTGATCAAGGGTGCGTTATGGGATGAGGTTTTTCCTCATTAACAAACTGTGTTTGCCATTTGTGTGAGCATCTCATACCAGCTCTGGCTTGGTCTAGTCATAAAGACTTCCTAGTCAGTCAACAATGTAGTTTGCCCACTCTGGTGTTTTATGACAATACTGTTAAAAGCTTACCTGTAACGGGTTAAGGACTTTTCAAAGCTTATTTGCCTTTTGTCTCCTCACAGAGGTTTCAATCTCACATAACTCCAAGAATCAAGCACAGAAACCAGCTACTGTACGTACTGATCACGATTGGACACCCAGGAGCTAGACACGGTGTTGCCGCAGTGACGTAACGACCAGCCCCCCCAGCCATCCTCCTTTGCCTTCTTGACTCATTACGTAGCAGTAGATTGAACTGTCACACTAGCCATGGCGTCCTTCACTGGGTCCGTCTTTCAAGTTACCATCTTTCTAGTTTGCTTTTCAATGTCTGTGACAAAACACTGACCAATACCAACTTGGAAAGGAAAGGGTCACAGTTCATCACTGCAGGAGCCCAAGGTAGGAACTCAGGGCAGGAACCTGGAGGCGGGAGTTCAAGCACAGGCCATGGAGGAGCGCTGCTTACTGACTTGCACCCCTGGCCCATGGTTAATCTGCTTGCTTATACAACACAGGACAACCTGCCCAGCGGTGGCAGCCCCCGCAGTGGCCTGGGCCCTCCCACATCACTCAAGAATCAAGAAAATACCCCACAGATGTGACCATAGGCCCGTCCAATGGAAGCAATTCCTGAATTTAGGCTCCTTCAACCCAGGAATGCCGAGTTGACAGCTAAAGCTGTTCAGCCACCATCACTCAAACCGCTACCTTCTGAACCACAGATCCAAGGACTATGCGTGGCCCACAATCCACTTGGGAAAGGATCCTTCTTACCAACAAGGCAGTGGGTGATCCAGTCTCAAACTCCACTTGTTAAGTCCTCCGCAAAGTGGAACTAAAGACAGACATGCAAGGCAGGACGTGGGCATAAAAGCAAGAAAAATAAAAGAGAGGATGGGGAGAGACTTGGGACCACCATGCATATGTGTTGCCCTACTTGTCTTGAAACATACTGGGAAATGGAGGAACTATGTGTGCACCCCAGCACCTGCTCTCACTCAGCTTCAGTGAATGTCGTGGACCCGCCACCATGCGGATTGCGTCTTTGCAGAAGAAAACACTGCGCTTTTTCCAGGTGTTGAGCAACGCTCTGTGCTGATTTCCCAGCTCAAATGTCCACAGATGTTCCTTTGGGCTTGATTGCTGCAGTGTCACAAGGCTGCTGAAGTAGAGCAAAGATAGTCCGGGGGTTGTGCAGGGAGCTAGTGCTCCTCCCAGAAAATTCTGCACAGGACCATGATGTGAACAGATGGCTCACAAGGAGAAAACTGCCAGGGCAGTGCCCTCTAATAGAGGAAAAAAGACAGGAGTGCAGCAAGAGATCCTGACTCGAAAGAAAGAAAGAAAGAAAGAAAGAAAGAAAGAAAGAAAGAAAGAAAGAAAGAAAGAAAGAGGGGGAGGGGAGGGAGGGAGGGAGGGGAGGGAGGGGAGGAAGAGGAAGAACAAGAGAGGGAAAAGGGAGAGAATAAAGGTAGAAAGAACTTTAGTGTGGATGCCAACATGGATGTCAGTAAGGGTCTGAATGAGGAGGAATAGAGCGACCTCCCTCAGTAGCTCTGGAAATAGACAGAGGTCAGATGTTCCCCACCACTGTCATGTGTGGCCACGTGACAACTGCGAAATATCAGTTTGCTGCAATAGGCCTCTTGGTTCAGGCAGGTTCTTTCAAACAGCTGAGGCCAAAAGAGATGAATTGTGCAAGCAACGCACTGGAGGGAAGCCAAGAAGGGGAGAGGGGAAAGGGGCAGGCGGCTCAGAGGGCCTTCAACAGCACTGGGTGTGACACCTGGCCAGGCAGAAGGAGAGGGAGAAGGTCCACTCCAACCCCTTCCAAGAAGGGAAGTCATCAAGCCAGCTTTTCTCTGTTGGAGAAACTTGCAGAAATTGGCTGGGGCCAGGACCCCATAAGTGTGTGCACAGTCACTGTGGGCTGGGAGCAGTCCTTGGGAAGTGTGACCTTAGAGAAGCCAGTCGGCCATCCCAAGGGATAGTAGCCAGCTTGGGCAACCCACCCTCACCAGGGCAGGTAGTGTGTGTGGACAGCCACCAAGCTCACACCCTCATCTGCATCTGCTGCCTCTCTGGCTGCAGCTCCTCTCTCTGCAGCCCCTTATCCTAGCTCTAGCCTTCATCCCCCATCATTGCTCATACAGCCCCTCCTAAGGGACTCCTCATGGGAGGCTCCCCTACCCCAATCACCCACACACCATCTCAGAGCACCCCCCACTGCAGAAATGGTCTCCTATGCCTGGCTTGTGTCCTCTGGAGTCAGCTGTACTCCATGAGAGTGTACCTACTCAAAGGCCCAGATTCTGTCCACTGCACTAATCTCCATCCTGTGGCCAGACACCCAGTAGGTGTCCAAGTCTGTGGAATGAAAGAATGAAAGAGCTGGGCACAGACCCCAGGTGCGGAGCACTTGATTGCATACAGCCTTGGGTTTAATCCCTAACACCAGGAAGAAGAAACAGGTGTATGGAAAGGCGCCTTGCCTTGTCAAACTATTCTAATCTGACAGATTTCAAAACTCTGGAAACCTCAACTCATCGTGTTAGAATAAGAAATGTCCCAATTTTCGTTTGATATCATAAAATTGCTCATTTGTATCTTTATTTTATTTATTATTGTTATTTTATATATGAGTGTAATGCCTACATGTAGGTAAATGCACCTGCATCATGCAATGCCCATGGAAGTCAGAAGAGGGCATCGGATTCCCCTGGAACTGGAGTTACAGATGGTTGTTAGCTGTTGTGTGGGTGCTGGGAATCAAACTTCAGTCCTCCGGAAGAGCAGCCAGTGCTCTTAACCGCTGAGCAATCTCTCCAGCCCCTCATTTTTATTTTTTTGCCTACATGTAGGTAAATGCACCTGCATCATGCAATGCCCATGGAAGTCAGAAGAGGGCATCGGATTCCCCTGGAACTGGAGTTACAGATGGTTGTTAGCTGTTGTGTGGGTGCTGGGAATCAAACTTCAGTCCTCCGGAAGAGCAGCCAGTGCTCTTAACCACTGAGCCATCTCTCCAGCCCCTCATTTTTATTTTTTAAAAATCAAGTCAAAGGGGTTAAAGAGATAGCTCAGCGGTCAAAAGTGTGCAGTACTCTCACAGAGAGTCTGAATTCTGTTCCCAGCACCTATGTCTGGCCGTTCACAACCACCTGTAACTCTAGCTCTGGGACATCTGACATCTTTGTCCTCTGAGGGCACCTGCACACACATTGTGCACACGTACCCACACAGATACACAAATACACATAATTTAAAATAGGTCCTTTAAAAATTGCCAAGAATGGCCATCCTGTCTCTGTTTCACCCTCTCAGTGGAGGGTTTGTGATACACAAAACTGCAAGTGGTATTATGTTTGTGTCTCTGCAAAGCTTTCCAAATAAAATAATTCCTTAATCAGAGAAGGCCAAAAGACATTTGATGACAGGTCGCGCACTCTTATTTTGTGCTGACAGAACAGAGCCTGGCTGCCGTAGATGACGGTTCTGAAGTTCGACATCAGTGTGAGGTCTCAAGGCACAGCCAACCTGAATCACGCAGTCATAGAACCAGGGCTCTTAGTTGGTTTAAGCTGCCTCAACAACGCATTAAAAGCCAGGTGACTCATAAACAATGGAAACTTGTCTGCTAGAGTTCTGGGAATTGGAAGTTCATTAAGTTTCAGTGTCTGGAAAGCCTGTTACTGGTTCACAGATGGTACAGCACCCCTTCACCAAGTCCTCCCACTGTAAGGAAGGGAACCGGCTTCCCTGGGGACTGTTCCACAAAGGCACTCATGAGGCCTCCACCATGGAGGTCAAAACACTGACTCTTCCCTGGAGCCTATAGATGTTTGGTGGAGACCAAACTGGGATCAAAGGCTCTGCACTGCTGTTTTCACACTGCATGTCCCCTTTGCCGTCTCAACTCTTGGGTCAGATTTTACTCGGCTGTACACGGTGACATTTCGATCATTTGATAAATGTTTTTCCCCAGACTATAATACGGGGTGAACTTGAGCTGCTTCCTGTGAGAGGTGGTGTGTGTTTCCTCCACACACTCTTGTTCTCGGTAGTGTGGCACTATGGTCCCTCAGCCCTATCAGAAGGCCTCCACCAGCCATGATGTCACGGCATTTATGTCAGAGGATGAGCAAATCCAAAGTTCCTGGATAGTCACCACCCATGAGGCTACAGACTCCAGGCCAAACTTAGGCTGCAAACTCATCTCCTTCCCCAAACTCCACATACTCTACCATGGGCTTAAGGCTGGGATTTCAACACATGAAATCGAGAGTGACACAGATATTCTGGCTATAACCACTGTGAATTGTCAACTTGATACAATCTCAAATTGCCTGAGAAAGGAGTCCGAATGAGGGACTGTCTGCCTCAGGTTGGCCTGTGAGCATGTCTATGGTGGTTGTGTTAATAGGTTAACTGATGTGGGAAGACCCAGCACAGTGTGGGTGGTGCTGATCCCTAGGCAGGGGCTCCTCAACTTATAAAAGTGAAGAAACCCAGCTGAGCACAAGCCAGCGAGCCTGTGTGTGCATTGATGTCCCTCTTCCCTGGACTGTGCGTGTGATGTGACTGTCTCTTTGAAATCCCTGCCTTGACTTCCCCACAGTGAGGGACTGTAACCTGGAACTGTAAGCAGAAATAAACCCC
Organism: Nannospalax galili; assembly: GCF_000622305.1. Classification (NCBI taxonomy): domain Eukaryota; kingdom Metazoa; phylum Chordata; class Mammalia; order Rodentia; family Spalacidae; genus Nannospalax; species Nannospalax galili. The sequence continues at coordinate 443,374 of NW_008359763.1, read as the reverse complement.
TAAGTTGCTTTTTCAGGGCATTTTATCACAGCAGTAGAAATGAACGCAGAACAGGGGCCCCCTTCACTGCACATCAAAATAGAAAGGTAACTTTGGACAGATCAACCCCGAGGAAAAAATGCAAAAGCAATTGCCACTCACTGTAACAAAGCTCAAAGCCATTTTGATGATGCTTCAGAGTACGAATCCTTCCAGAAGGTTCATAGAAGCTCTCCGATGAGAGGGTTGTGCTTCTATGTCAGTGGCCGATAGGTAGTATGGCTGTCCTGAGTTCAAAACAGATACAGAGCCGAGAGAGGCTTGCCTGGACCCGTCTGTGCTGCTCCAAGCTTCCTGATCTCTGAGTCAGGTGGTCCTTGCAGCCCTCCATGCTGTTTCCCTGGAAACCCTCACTGCCAGGTTAGGGGTGTCATGAGCATTGTATCTTTTCCACCAAGACACAGCTTCAAATCCTCCCAACAAGGAAGGGGCAGCCACAGGTATTTGAGATGGAGTGTAGTGGCCTGCCTGCTGATAGAGACCCCTGCTTGGGCTTCTCAAGAGAAACACAAGTAACTAGGGACCAGGACCATCAGCACTGCAGAAGCACATGGGGAGGAGAGGTATAGACAGCCTGAAGAAGGGGAAGAGGCTCACACAGGGTCTGGTCAACCACCCCTGGGCTTCCTGCCCGGCTCTGAGGAGTCCCATCTCGGGAGCAACCTTGTCTCCTCTGCTTTTTAAGAACAAGACCTCTCCTGCTGCAGCTGAGGCCCGTTTCCTCTTCAGTCCCTGGTGAAAATGAAAACCAGCTGTGAAACACCTGCGAAGGAGGACTTGCCTACACTTCCCGGGACTGAGCTGCTGCCCGGGATTGAGCTGCTGCCCGGGACTGAGCTGCTGCCCTTCCCCCAAGAGTTAAATTCCTCTTCAGTCCCTGGTGAAAATGAAAACCAGCTGTGAAACACCTGCGAACGAGGACTTGCCTACACTTCCCGGGACTGAGCTGCTGCCCGGGACTGAGCTGCTGCCCTTCCCCCAAGAGTTAAGGGGCTGAGTGGGGGCCAGGCCATCTTCCTCAGAGTGGCCATCTTCCCAGCAATGCAAAGCTCCACCCACCAGGGAAGGCAGCCAATCCTCACCCCAGTTTCTCCACCCCTAGAAGGCATGGGCCTGGCCTGTGGCACTAGGTCCCCTTGGACCCCTGTGAGACGTGGACCAGACGGTGAGCAATCACAAGCTAAACTTTGACCTTGACTTGAGAGTAGAGAACTCATGGGGAGGGGCGGGGCCAGCTGAAGTTACCGAGGGCCTTGTTTGTGGTGAAATGGCTGTAGTTCAGGTGGGAAAAGAGCATGTAAGGGTGAATGACAAGATGCCCACCCAGCCTGGACATCTGGGCTATACATTTCCTGTCCTCCAGACCAGCATGAGTCGGGGAGGAAATGTGAGGACCCCAACTTACTGCAGCTGCCAGGTATCCTGCCTGCAGTGAGTCAGAAACAGCAGTCAGACTGAGCAGACCCTGGGCCCCCAGCTCCTGGCAGGGTGGACAGGGCCCCGGTGGGTCCTGGCAGTCAGGTGGCAAAGGTGACCCACTGCTCCTGGGCACACTGAGCTAAGAAGAAGGGACCCTCCCCCTCAACAACAGTCAGTGCCGGCCTGGCAGGTGCTTTTAAATGTTTCAGAGCAACAAATGAAACCTGGTGACACAATCAGGCCCTCACTAGGCCATTCAAAGGCCTGTGTCCCCAGTTCCTGCTACAGAGCACAGAAACCCAGCGCAACTCGTGGAACATAAAAGTCCACTGACTGCAGATCGCACTGTTGTAGTAACTGTGGGGTCCAGGGACGCAGTGAAGGAGAATCTCTCTCTCTCTCTCTCTCTCTCTCTCTCTCTCTCTCTCTCTCCCTCCTTCCCTCCCTCCCTCTTCTCTCTACCTGGCCACTTTGATGTACCCTCTAGGCAGACCCTCTACAGCACAGCACCCCCTGTTCTACTGTTCTGCTTTCCGTGATCAAAACCATGACCACAAGCAGCTTAGGGAGGAAAGAGTCCCTTTTAGCTTACAGCTCGTGTCCATCACTGGGGGAAGCTGGGGCAGGAGCTCAAGGCAGGAACCTGGAGGCAGGAGCTGAAGCAGAGACCATGGAGGGGTGCTGCTTACTGGCTTGTTCCCCCTGCCTTGCTCAACTATCTTTCGTTTTCTCTCTCTGAGACAGGGTCTCCCTGTAGCCCTAGCTGTCCTGGAACTCACTATGTAGACCAGGCTGGCCTGGAACTCACAGAGATCTGCCTGCCTCTGCCTCCCAAGTGCTGGGACTAAAGCGTGCACCACCACGCCCAGCCTCAAGTACCTTTCTTATACAGCCCAGGCCCATCTGCCCAGGGATGGCACCACCCACAATAAGCTAGACCCTCCTACATCAATTAATTATTGATGTAGAAAATGCCTCACAGACATGCCCTCAGGCCAGTCTGATCTAGGAAACTCCTTAACTGAGGTTTCCTGTTTCTAGTTGACCCTAAATTATATCAAACTGACAGCCTAAGTTAACTATGACAGCTACTTACAACCTCTGAGTCTTGTCTCCTGGTCCAGCAGATCAATCAAAGGAAGACTCTGATTGGCCCTTCAGAGGGCCAAGATGGAATCCTCTACTGGGCCAGTCTGGGCATGTGCCTCCATATAGCTGGGTGGGAAGGAAGGGATGGAAACCAGCCATTATCTGGAGCTACATGGAGAATGGAAGGAAAGGAAAGAAGGAAGGGATGGAGGGAGGAGGGAGGGAAGGAGGAGGGAGGGAAGCAGAGGGAGGGAGGAGGGAGGGAGAGGGAGGGAAGGAGGAGGAAAGGAAGGAGAGAGGAGGGAGGGA
>NW_008359763.1:429019-440304 GCF_000622305.1 Nannospalax galili | reverse complement strand
ATTTTTGGCAATGAGCGGGCCAGAAGCTCAATAGAGGCGAGAATCTGTAAGAGGAGGGAGGGAGGGCAGGAGGGAGGGAGGGAGGGTGGGAGGAAATGATGAGAGAAGAAGGGAGGGAGGAAGGGAGGAGGGAGGGTGGGCAGGAGGGAGGCCACTAGCAGAGGCTTTCCAAGACTTCTGAAATTCACACAGCCTTTTCACAGACATTACCTCACATCACTCTGTAGTAACCCCTAGGGGAAAATTCTAGACAAGAACTATAGCGGTCAGAGAAGCCGGGCAGTGTGTCTAGTATGACAGAGCAAAGCAAGGCCCAGACCTGGGGCTTTCTCCACTGCTACACACTGTGGACACCAGGTTTTGAAAGCAGCACTTGTACCTCCCTGTCCCTCCTGTCCCTGTACAAGGCCCTGGGGCTCTGCCTGAGGGCTCTCCAGGCCACAGAGCTGGCCACACTGGCTGGACTCAATGACCTGGCAAGCAAGTACCCACTACCTAACCCTTGGGAGGGGTGACTTCACAGCATGCCTGAACAGTTCCCAGGAGGTCCCTAGTAAGGCCACAGTGATCACCTGCTTAGTCACACTGCCTCACCACAGTACCCACCACCAGTTTCTCCCAGAATCAGCTCTCAAATAAAGGACTTAAAATTGGTTTCTGTCTCAGGTCTACTTCTAAGGAATCTCAAATCCGTTATCCATCCACACTGATAACTATGGTCTTTCAAGGCCTGGGGATGCAGCTCAGTTAATAGACTGCTTGCCTAGCATGAACAATGTCCCAGGTTCTATCCCCGGTGCTAAATAAACGTGGCCTGATGGCGCCTGCAGGTGACCCTACAATCCCAGCACTCAGGAGGTTGAGGCAGAAGAACCCTATTGCCTCAAAAAAATAATAAATAAATAAATAAAATAAATAGGGGGCCAATTAAGGAGATTTAAGCAAATTCTCCACAATACGTAAACCATGTACGAATGTCCATCAACCCAGAACGACAGAAATCGCACGGCCACCCAGATCCCCTTCCACAGAACCTCTGTCTGCAGCTCTGTCCCAGCTACAGGAAAAACATCAAGAGCGGTCAGTCCAGTCTGTTCTGGCAAAGTATCTAGGGAACAGTGACAAACGTGGTTGTGCTTGCCATATCTGCCCCCAGCCCATGGGTTCAGAAGGCCCACAAAGCCATCAGCAGGTGTCCCTGCCATCAATTCCACAGTTCCCAAAAGCCTAATTTCTGCCTTTGCCAGCTCTACTAAAAGTCACATGTGCTGATTACAGGCTCCAGGTGTCTCAGTCACTCGATGTAAGAGATGCAGGATTCTGAACGGGTAGCATGGAACCTGGCCCACCTGGGTGAGTGGTAAGCTAAAAATAGGCATGACTCACTTTGGGCTTGGAGGGCCAACCACAGTTCCAATAAGAGCATACCCTCCCCCGCCCCAAACGCCACCTAAGGCAGCCAAGGAGCAGAAGCCTGTGTACCATACTTGCAGCCCAGCGTGGGCAGGACACACAGTGCACGTCCCTGGCACTGGCCTTCTGTGAGTCACATGTGGTCAGGGAGGGCTCTGGGGCTGGCGCCTCACGTTCCACTGAACATATCCGGAACCATCTGGCCAGGCGCTGGAACCACTTGGAGTCCCTGGATAAATACATCCTGTCACTTAGGAAAACAGAATTACATGTTCCATAGTGATGTAGGCAGTCTCTGGGGGTAGTTACAAAGACATATGCTCAGCCAGGGGACAGTGTGGTTCCTGCCAGTTAACCAGAACAGGAAGCCTGGGGTCTTTGCACAGCATAAGGAGAAAGGTGAGTGAAAGGATCAAGGATGGGAGAGGGCAGTCCAGTTGGATCTGTATGCAAAATAAACAGTTTTTACAGCTAGACAGTCTCTGATTTATACATGGGCTCCGTTCCAGAGCTGTTTCCAAGGTAATTGTTTGGAGTTTGGAATGGATTTCCCCATAGAAACTATGCTCATTGGTCTAAAGTTAACCCTTTGATATCTTTCTCCAAAATCCAAGTATATATATATATATCCACTTCACTGTTCTGGTTTCCTTCAACATCAGCTGTAGCATCGTTTCTGGGGCAAATTAATTCTTCTAAGAGATCAAATCTCTCTCTCCCCTCTGGAGGTGAGGAGCAGCCAAAATCAGTTCACAGGAACGGATGAGTGGAAAGAGACAACCTGAGTGTGAACACCGAGGCCTCCTTGTGCCCTGACAAGCTCCTCCATCTCACTGAGCTCAGTCACCTCACCTCTTGTGCTGTTACCCTCAGCAGGGCTAAATGATAAAAAGTGCGTAGTACAAAAAGACAACGCTTGGTCCCAAACAAGTGCTTGATGGATGTTGGCTATTAGCTTTACTTTCATGCACAGAGAAGATGGTTCAAGGGCAATCACAAAACGTTACTAACAAAGGGCAGGATGGACCACATCAGTCCTGTTCTTAGTATGACTGTCATACCCAGTCCAGGGAATTATCTAACAAGGGTCAGATGAATGGGTGGATGGGAGTGGATGGGGATGGATGGATGGATGGATGGATGGATGGATGGATGAGTGGATTGGTGGATGGGTATGGGTAGATGGAGATGGGTGGAGATGGATGGACAGGCAGATGAAAGGATGGACATATGGATGGAGATCATATCTATCTTCTGAGCTACTGCCTCTAGCTTGAGTCTTGGGCCCGTGACTCAGATCCTATATGTTACTTTTCTGATTGCTATAACAAAAATACCTAACAATACTATAAGAAAGGAAGAGTGTATTTGGCTTACAGTTTGGGGGTGTAGACCATCATGGTGGGGAAGCCATGGCTCCAGGAGTTTGGGTAACTAGACACACTGCTAGTCAGGAAGCCGTGAATAGGGAAGGTTCGTGCTCTTCTCCCTTTCTCCTTCTGTGCAACCTGGACCCCAGCCCATGGAATGGTGTTGCCTGTACTTCCAATGGGTACCTCCCACCTCAATTGACCTGATCTAGATAATCCCTCACAGACATGCCCAGGGGCTTGTTTCCACGGTGATTCTAGATTTTGTCAAGTTGATGATATTAACCACCACAGGCCTCCTTCCCTCTCCTAACCCTCCACAGGCCTTGAGGCCACTGAATCCTACCTACTAACTGCAATCCTCTGACCCTGATCTCTGAGAAGTCATCATTCTCTCCCAGCTCTTTTCCAGGCTCCATCCCTCACTGCTGGGCCCCAGGGTCATAGAAGCATTTTTCCACGATTATCCCTCAGCCCAATTATCCCTTTCTCTCTACCCACCCCCCGCCCCGCCCAGGGTCATCGAACCTTGATGTCAGCTCTCATTCCCCATTCACCCCAACAGGGTCTCTTACCTGAGCAACAAAGTCAAGTTTACTTTGCCTGATGTTTATTTTCATTTTAAGATCCCACCAGCACCTTAGGTCCAAACCCTAAACACCCCGTTGTCTTTGTTTCCTGCCTCAAGCTTGTCTGCTCCTCCCGGATCTCCGTCCCCCACTAAGAACTGCAGCCCCACCATGCTCCCAGGTCTGGGAAGTCAAAGTCCCTGTCCCTTCCTTTCCTCTCATCCTCCCCATCTGTCAATCAGGAAATGAGGTGGTACCGTCACGTCTGCACATCTCCCAAGCTTTGGGCCTTTGCCTGAGTTCAAGGTTATCTCCTGATGGTGCTAATGCAGCAATCACATGTTACATCAGGAAAATAAACGTGAACAGTGCCAACAGACGAATTCCCTAGTCACAGTGGCCAACATGCCACCAGCTTCTCGTTCACAGCATCAGTTGTCTGCTGCTGTTGAAAACCACTTCAAGATTCAGTGGCTGAAAACAGCCACTATTCTAGTATAACCTCCCATGATTCTGTGGGCTCAGCTGTGTGGTTTTCTGCTCCATGAGATGTTGGCTGAGACACAGTCACCTAGGGGCTGGCTGGGCTAGAACATCCAGGATGTCTCACATACACATTTGGCACCTTGGTGGGGATGGCCCGAGCCCTGGGCTCAGCTGAAGCGCTAAGGTGGCTGAGCATCTGTTCCCTCCCCCTCCATCTTCTCCTGCAAAGTCCAACACAGCAGCTCAGAGCTTCCAAAAAGAAGAAAAACACCAGCCAAGAATCTTGGATCCATAACACATCATTCTGCCATTTCTGTTGGTTCAAGGAAGCCAGAAAACTGCTCCCAATCCAGGACAGGAGGACATTACTCAAGGCTGTGAGTACCTGGAGGCATGGTTCTTTGGGGTCATCTTTGACAAGAGACTATCACACAGTCCATACAGGCCTTTGCAGCCAACAGCCTCTTTGTTCTATAGCCATCATTTGCAATGTGTGGTCTCTGACAGAGGAAATGAGGGACAGAGACTTTAAGTCTCTGCTAAGATGTGAAACATCACTTCCCCTCACAATCCATTGGCCAAGACAAATCCCTTGGCTACCAACTTGACTACAGGAACCCTTGGAAGTGAGATGGGCTGTTGGCTCTGGGGTTGGTGTCACCTGTCTGTGCCAACTTCCTCTTTCCCATTCAGGAGTATTGCCAGCATAGGCTCTCACTCCCTGTGGGTAGGAGGAGGCACTGGGGCAGCCTCTCCTGGAGGGCAGTGTGCTGGTTAGTTTTAACTGTCAACTTGGCACAATCTAGAATCACCTGGGAAGAGAAACTTAATGAGGAATTATTTAAATCGGGTTAGCCTGTGAGCATGTCTGTAAGGGATTGTCTTGACTATAGTAGATGAAGACCAAGTCCATTATAGGAGGCAGGGGGTCCTAAACAGTATGAGAGGTGAGGGCTAGGTAAGAGCCAGCAGGCAGACAAGGACACATGCATGTGTGACTTTCTCTAGACTATGATGTGATGTGAGCTGCTTCAAGCTCCTGCCAGTGACTCCTCCACAGTGATGGGTTGTAACCTGCAATCATGAACTAAATTAAATCCTTTCTTCCTGAAGCTGCTTTTTGTCAGAATATTTTATCACATGATATCACAGACGTGAACCTAAAACACTCAGAATGGCCCTCCACCTCTGGGCTTGTTAGGGACCATAGAATGCCCAGGGACCTTCTAAATCTAAGATTCAGTGGGCATTACTAAGACAGAGAAAATAAAGGTTTAGTAATCCCAGATCCAACTTCCCACCTTTCTTCCCAAGTATGCTGTGGTGTTGGCTGGTAGAAGGAATTCATTCCTCTGGAGGGTGGAGACTGCTTGTGTGAGGGTGACTCGTGTGAGGGCGACAGTTCCCACCTAGTTATAGAGAACACACAGCATCATTGTGGGAGGCAAATGGCCACTCTGGGCAGGCCCACAGATACACCCTTTTCACAACACTGAGCCCAATTCAGGGGGGCATATTAGAGCAAAGGACAAGGAAATCCAAGAACAACAAGACACTTGACCTGAAGTGAAGATGGAAGGGAGTGGGATTAACTCACCAAAAGCTCAGGAAATGACTCAGGATCAAGTGCCCACAAGCCATGTAGGGCAAAGACATGAGAGTCCAGTGGGCCTGATCTGGGCAGATGCCATCATTTCCCAGCTGTGGGCCTTCATCATGTGACTCAACCTCTCTGAACGTCACTTTTCTAATCTCTAAATTTGCCGGTCACAGTAGCTTTATCACAGTGTCCTTGTGACCAGTAAAGTGAGAGATGTGAGTGCCAGGCAGGCACCTGGTAGATGCTTGGTCAGTGTGAACATGGCGGCTGTGCTTATTCCAATGCCCACATCTGTTGGGACAGCATGAATCCTACAAATCATTAGGTTAGTTGAGAGAACAGTCAATGACACGGAGAGTTCCTCTGAGCTTTAGGCCTGCGTCTCCTGTCCTGTTCCTGCCGCCTACCCTGGACCCCATGTACGATGCAAGCCTTAGAGTTTGGTCAGTTACAAATTTGTTCATACAAGTACCATAAAGGAACCTGGGCAAACTTAAGCAACGTGGTAATGTACTGAGTATACTAAGTATAAGGAAGTCCTGAAGAGCCTGACCAGGGCAAGAACCAGGGAGCTCTTGGAGACGTGGGCACGGTGCAAGTCACGTACAGGTAGTCTGGCTCAACAGTTTGGAGTCAGGCAGGGCGATTTAGGGAGGGAGACCAAAGGCAACAAGACAGGGTCAGTATCTCTGACAAGCTCGTTTAGAGAACCCGTCTGTCACTAGAGGGGACAGATGATCTTCGGTGCTCTAGCCATGGTTGGTTCTATTTTGTGTCACATAATGATCTGCTGAACACAGTGAAACCCTTGACTTTGCAGCAGCTACTGCTACTAATGAGACAGGAAAATGGGCTCTTGCTTCCAAAGAACCCATATTAAAGTTTTAAGCAAATAAATTTGGCACTTGAATTGGGCAAATTGCAAAAGGAGTCATGGATTAACAGCCTGAGGAACGTGGCTGGAAAGGAGAGTTTGTGATAACTGGGTGAATTCGGGGTCCCACATCCAAATGTTTCCAGGAACCAGTGGGGAGAGCGGAGCTGCAGGACTGGTGCGCATGCAGGCAGCGGCTCACAGTCACCCAGCCACGTGGGGGAGGCAGTGCAGGCCCAGCCACCTGTTCTTTCTTAAGAAAAGCTTTTGCATTTTATGGGAAGTGTCCAGACTTTTAATTTTTTTTTTCTTTTTTTTTCCTTCCTTTTTTTTTTTTTGAGGAGGATGTTCAATGTTCCTAGATTGTCCTCAAGCTTTTGGGCTCAAGTCATCCTCCTGCCTCGGCCAACCAAGTAGCTGAGTCTGAAGCTCAAGCCAGGGGTCAGATGTTTCCAAGATGACTTGGAAGTTGCATGATGGTAGGTTAACCACATGGGGCAGGTCACTGATGGAAGCCCCGCTCCCATGGGCCTAAACCTCCAGTCCTGCCGAGATGGCAGACAGACACAGACATGCTGCAGATGAGGGTCCCACCAAGCCAGCTGCTGTCTCAGCAAAGAGACAAGAGAAGGCTGTGCTCCAGAGCTGTGGGTGGAGCCAGGATCTTGCCCACTTCGTCCACCGAAAGAGGAGCAGTCTGCAAGGAACACCCGCCTCTCCACCACCAGGACTTGGCATTGCCCACTGCTTTATCCAGTGACCGGTGACCCCCACCCCTTCTGGTCTGCATGTCACCCTGCCAACCACCTGTGCAGGATCCTGGGGGAGGTTCTAGTAAACAGAATCTTCAAGGTGTCCTGGTCCCCTTAGTTTCAGAGTCTCATCCGAGCTTTCCTTCCCATGCTCAGTACTGAAAGGAAATACAGTTCCCAGAACATTATCTTCCAGCTTCTGGGTGGGCTCAGACACAGGCCGTGGTGGAGACTGGGAAGACAGATGAGGAAGAATCTCTCTCTCTCTCTCTCTCTCTCTCTCTCACACACACACACACACACACACACTAATCAACCCCCCACTTTTGGTAGCACCTAGGTAGTCCCTGCCGTCCCCTAAACATATACACATGCCTGCAATGATTCCAGCCCCCCACGTTCCTACAGCACCTCCCCACTGCGGCCCTCTGAGCCTCAGTGACTGCAGCTCTTGTGGTCCTGAAGGACTTACACTGTGCGTTCTGCTTCTTCCCCCTTCCCACCCCCCGTGGAAACCCCTCTGTATCTGAGGCCTGTGGGTGACTTTCTGAGCCCCATCCTGTTGTCCTGGTGGGATCTTGGCTGCCACAGGTATCTAACAGGTTGGTGACTTCTGGCCTTTGGGGAAGCATGGGCCATGCAGAGGTATGTAACTGTGGTAGAGACACAACGTGGTGGGCAATGCCCAAAAGGAGGAAAGGGAACCAGCGTGGGAAGACAAGGCCTTGGACTGTGCCACTGTGAGAGGCATGCGAGCGGCCCTCAGCAAGAGCTGCACTGGCAGAAACCACCAGACTCTGCTCTCCAGTGTGTTTGGAGCAGCACTATTGTGTGGCTGCCTGCAGAGAGGGCCTAGTTCACACTGCAGCAGATGCTGACGGCGCAGAAGCAGAGACTGCCAGCCAACTCCCTCCTCCAGCTTTCTAGCATGTTCTTTCTGGAAGGAAGATCTGAGAAGTGTACAGCCATATCCGCCTCAGCAGACTCATCTTTGGGGGAACACGTCTAAGTCACATCTTGATTCCATCCCAAAAGAACTCAGTGTGAGTGGGAAGCGAACAAGGGTGGGGGGGCCTTGCCTTGGACACTGATGTATATAATTCCAGTGCCAAAAGTCTCTTCGCCCTGGATTCTTTTAAATAGCTGATGAGCCACATGAGGCCACAGCGGATGGGGTTGTTAGGGCCCAGCTGGGATGACTTAAATATCTACAAAGTACTGAGAAATACTTGAAGAGATAAATCTCCAGCAGTTGTCGACGGCACACGGGAAAGAACACTGTAAAATTGACATCGGTCACCTGTCCCGGTATTAGGCCCAAACCTCCCACTTGGAGTCTGGATGAGCTATTTTTCTCAGCTGGATATGATTCACATACAGCAAAACACACTCGTTTAAAATGCATAGCTCAGTTAATTCTGGCAGGTCTGTTTATCTGTGTATGTGAACCTAACAGATGCATAAAAACATATAGCCATCACCTCAGTAAGACACAGGACCCCACACGCACGCACGCACGCACGCACGCACACACGCACACACGCCAGTCAGCCACTTACCTAAGCTGTGAAGCAGATTTGCCTCTCTGGAGCATCACGTGCACAGGGCCAATTCTATTATGCACTGTGTCTCCTTCACTCAGGACGATGGGCGTTCACCTGTTTGCTCCCTTTCTGTTGCAGAGAAGGCTGTGTGATCTACCTACTCACTTGATGGTGGTACTTGCTGGGTTTACACAAACACTTGTATATTCATGATTTCATTTCTTTCCTAACCCACCTATTTGTTTTTAGCATTTTACTTTAAGGTAATTGTAGAGTCACATGCAAGAAATAACACAGAGAGAGTCACATGCCCTGGACCAATGGCAATGTCTTACATAGCTACAGTACCGTATCACCACCAAGTAATTACCTACCACATTCTGAAGACCTCACCAGCTATGAATGTATGTCTCTCTGTGTGTTTAGTTCCAAGCAATTCTATTGCTGGTGTAACTGAGGGGAATACATAGAGTCAAGACAGATCTGTCACAAGATCCCTCAAGCATGTTTACAGCCACAGCTACCTCCATCCTCCTCATCAGTAACCCAGGCAGCCGCCAATGTGAACTCCACCTCTATATACGTCTTCAAAAACGTAATCCTTGAGTCTATCACTCCATCGACCCCACCATTTTGGCCCTGCAGTAACTCCTAACATTGCAGCCTACATGTTTTTAAGAAAACAGAACAGCCTGAACTAGTCGGAGCACAAGTTAGAATCAAGAAAGTTCGCAACAGATGACCCAGCTGTGCTGGAAGACAGTATGGAGGGGATTCTGGGTGAGAAGGCAACAGAGCTCAGCAGGGGTCTCTCCTCTGGAGCAGGAAAATGGAGTTTGAAGGGGCTCTCATCACAGAGGCTGGACATCTGGCACCATGGCTACAAGTTTCACTAGAGGCCCTGGCCAGTGGGTTGGACCAGCCCCAAGGACAAAAGGCGATAGCTGATGTTGTCGGTACCCCATGAATTGCTGCATGTCACATGACATCCTGAGTCCCTTAGGCACTTAGAGCCCATGCAGTAACCTGGACTGGCTGGTAGAGGGCACCAGATGGCTACAGGACCGATCCAGCAAGCTTGAAGAGACCTATCAGTTAGGTAGGGCCTGCACCCAGGCTAGGAGGAAACTAGAACAGGCAGAGGCCAGTAAGATTGTCAGACCAGAAGCGATGGCCGTTTGGGACAAGGGTTCCTTCCTCCTTCTTCCACCTCAGATGTGGAAGACAAGGTTAGGTTAGACTTGAGCTAACCTCCTCCTTCTCCCCGTGAGATGTAGAAGATGAGGTTAGACTTGAGCTATTGCCGGATGCCAGCTGAGGCCCTGGGGTCATGCGGTGGGGCCTGGCATGGAGTTCAGCAGGCTGGGACTGAGCAGGTGAGAATGAAGGGGGTGTTTCTGCCGCAGGGAAGAAAACAGAAGTAGGGGATGGTTTAGGTGCTATCCTAGGTGGGGATGCTTAGGCCTGGGCTAGGTCAGGGAGTTCGAATGGAAAGGTCTTGAAAAGCAGGCTATTAGAGGCCCAAGGGACAAGTCCTAAAAGAGTCCAGGTGGCCCGGCATCACCAAATCAATGGCCTCTGGAGCAGGCCCTCAACCATGCAGAGATCTCAGTTGCCCAACTGCCTTTGAGGAAAAGCCACATGGTGGAGGCACAGAAGCCGTGCCTGCCCTCAGACTGGCCTGTGTGGTGCCCCACTCCACCGTACACTGTCTGGAGGCCTTTGGAAAGTCATTTAACAGACCATCCTTCCTGAGCCTCAGCCTCCCTGTCAGTAGAGTGGGGTGTAAGGAGCACTGCCTGCCCACAGCCTGCTGTGGGGTGTTTCCCTTGCGCTCTCTCCACCACCTAGAACTCAGCACCCGTGGCCCCAGAGCCACAGTGGCTTCCCAGCTGCAAGGTCTTCTGTGATACCACATTCCCCACTGTTTCCTGGGAATGGCAGATGGGGAACACCCCACAGTCTGCCCCACCTCCCACAAGAAACAATGCCTGTCCTTCCCCCTTGCACCGGCCCAGCAGCAGCCCACACAGTCAGTCACTGCTGAGCCCCCCACAGTGTGGAGAGAAGTGATGCCCCTTTAGGCAGGCCTGTGGGAAGCAGGACAGGGCCTTTCCCCTAGGGTCCTGGGAGGAGCTGGAGTTCCAGGCTTTGCCTGCCGTAGTAGTATAGGGTGAAATTACAGCGAGAAGAAAGGCAGTCCTGGCCCCAGATTCCCAGGAGGCTGTGGGTGGGTTCCTGTGGAATCAGCAGTTCTGGGGTCTGGATAGGCAATGGGTCAGGAGTCCTGACTCTGTGCTGCTGATGGTGGGAAATCCCAGCACTTCCACTCCCCACCCCACCCCCCCCGGGACTCCCCAAGCAGGACTGGAGTGGAGCCAAATGACTCAACAGCTCCTGGGCTCTGCAAAGTGGTCCCCTGGGCTGTCCACACTGGGACTTGGGCCAAGGAAGAATTTCTTCTTTTTTTTAATACTGAAAGGAGGAAGATATGGAGGGGGGAGGAAGAGGAGGTAAGGAAGGAAGGAAGAAGGGGAAGAAGGGAGGGGAGGGGAGAGAGAGAGGGAGGGGAAGGGAGAGGAGAGGAAGGGGAAGGAGGGAGGGGAGAGGAGAGAGAGAGGGAGGGGAGGGAGGGACGGGAGGGGAGAGAGGGGGGGGGGGGAAGGAGGGAGGGGCG
>NW_008359763.1:420081-428984 GCF_000622305.1 Nannospalax galili | reverse complement strand
GGAAGGAGGGACGGGAGGGGAGAGAGAGGGAGGGGGGAAGGAAGGAGGGGAGAGGAGAAAGAGAGGGAGGGGAGAGGAGAGAAAAATCAAGCATTTAAGGAAGGTGTGGATGGGAACTGCTGTATGAGGGTCCAAGCCTGGGTTTCCCTAACAGTCTATTGTGACTTAGTGTGGTCTCATTTCAACAGAAGGGCCACCAGAACGTAGTTAGGGAAGCAGGACTGCCTTGTTTCCCCCTTGAGGGTCTCCTGACACAGGGGCGTGGGCAACGGTGTCACAGTGGCGATGGCCTGAACCCCAATGTCCTACCCACACCTTCCTGGGTGGGCTCGAGGGCGCCGCCTGGGGACAGCCCTACACAGAAGCCGCAGCCCTGCCTGTTGGCCAAGTGAGTCACACTGGCTGGCCGCACACCAAGAAGCTTCGAGGGGAGCCAGGCGGAGAAGGAGGGATGGGGACACTGATGGGGCCTTGGGCAAGGGGGAGGGTCTGCAGAGCAAGGAGGAGAGAGGGAGACCTGAGGGGCTGAAACAAGACCTCATTCACACAGAGAGAGCCAGGAAGGTGTCCCTGAGTTAAACACAGGGAAATGGGCAGAGGCCGGGGTCAGCTGACAGGCAGGTGACCGCCCTGGCTCCTTTGCGGTGGTGGTTTGGCACTGCGCCCCAGGTCCTCCAGCTGTGTGGTTCTGTCGCCCCCTCTTGGTACAGAGGAGTCACAACAGGACACTGCTTCCAGCCAGCCCAAGGCTGGGCACCGCCCGACGAGTCCCGTAGGTGTGCCAGGGCGGTCAGGGCAGGGTGTCTGAGGAGCCTGGCGTTGGCCCATGAGCCTCAAGGCAGCCACGGAACAATAAAAATAACAGACCCGCCCCGCAGGGTGCCTCTGACCCTCACCTCTTCCCATATTCTCTGTTGACAGCAAAAGGGAGAGCTTTGGGAAGGACCCCCACCCCGGGGGCGGGCAAGAAAAAACGAAAAGACACAGCTGCAATCCCAGCCCTCGGGGGGTTGAGGCAGGAGGATCACGGAAATGCCAGCGAAAGAAAATATTAACCCCGCGAGTTTTGGTGCTGGTGATCTTTTATTTTTATTTACGTGTTTTGCCTACATGTATGCAAGTGTACCCATGCATTCAGTGCCTGTAGAGTGAGAAGAGGGTGTTGGATCCATTGGCTAACACGGTTGTTAGCTGCTCTATGGGTGCTGGAACCGAACCCTGTCCTCTGCAAGAGCGGCCGGCTTCTCGCAATGGCCTATCAGGGCCTTCTCTGGGCAGGGGAATCCCTGCTTCACGCTTCCTGGCCTCCGAGGCCCTCTGAAACCTCGGAGGAAGAATTGATGACCCCTTCACTCTTCCATCTTTCATGCCTCTAAAGCCAGCACCGGGTGAGCAACACTGCCAAGTCTGACTGCAAGTTTGGGGTGGACTCCAGCCTGCTTTATCCATTTTAGAAGCTTTTCTCTTCCATGGTCCCTGTAGCTCAGCCCCCTTTAAGTCAGGCACCAGGAAGGTGCTGTCGTCACGGCTCTTCTCTTTGGAGGTAGCCTGGTGCCATCTTCCCTGGACGCTGTGGAGATTGAAACGGGCACATAAATCCTTTAGAACAAAACCTAGCTCTGAATATACCCCATCCAGCTTCCTCCTGCTCATCCTCTCCATTAAGTCCCCTCACCCAGCAGCAAGATCAGGACACCCATCTGACAGAGGAGGATTCATATTGCTCCCACAAGGAGTTTAGAGTTGACTGTCCACTGGGAAAGACAGCTCAGTGACATCATAAGGTATCAGACCTGCCTTCTCACCCCAGGATCAGGAGCCTCTTGCGTGTCCCCTCTTGGATTCCAGATTCTCTCTGCAGCTCCAGACCTCCCATCCAGGCCAGAAGGGAAGAAGACAGGATGGAAAAGAGCTCTCTCCTACGGAAGGGCACTGTTCCCAGGAGCCTCTCCCTCCTCACCTTCCCTGTGCAGGAGTGTGGAATCAGGGCTACTTAACCCCGAAGACACATGGTCATTGGTGGGCACTGCCCAGTGCCTGCCGGCATGTTGCTCTATGCTGTGACTTACCTCCTAGGGGGAGCATGGAATTTCTACTTTACAGATGTGTGTGCTAGATACCTTTAGTTGTCAACTTGACACACCCGGGTTGAAGGAGCCTCAATTAGGAAATTGCCTCCATTGGACTGACCTATGGTCATATCTTTGGGACATTTTCTTGATTGTTGTGTGATGTGGGAAGGCTCAGCCTACTTTGGGTGGTGCCGCCCTGGGCAGGTGGGCCTGTGTTGTATAAGAAAGCAGGCTGAGCATGAGCCAGGGGAGCAAGCCAGTAAGCAGCGTTCCTCCATGGCCTGTGCTCCAGCTCCTGCCTCCAGGTTCCTGCCCTGAGTTTCTACCTTGGGCTCCCTGATGATCTGTGACCTGGGAGAAGTAAGACAAATCAACCCTTTCCTCCCCACGCTGCTACTGGTCAGAGTGTTTTGTCACAGCAATGGAGAACAAACTAGGACAGCAGACAGGGAAACGAAGGTACAACATGACTGAAACTCTTCCCCGAATGGCACAGCTAGTGATCAGCCTTCTGGTCTCCTGGTTGGTTTTAAAGACGGATGTTTGATTTCTCCATGATTCAAAGTTGGTTGTTGGGGTGTTCTGTGACTTTGATTTATGAAGTGTATTTATTAACTGCCTTATGATCTATATTGGTAAGAACTCTGTCTCTGTGAGAAGAACCTGAGAGAGTCTGAGGAAAGATCTGGTTTCGCTCAATGTTGTAGAGGTTTCAGTCCACAGTATCTGGCCCTGTGCTGGTCCTGAGGGGAGGCTGAGCATCACGATGGAAACCATGTGGCAGAGCAGAGCTGCTCCCCTCACAGCAGACAGAAAACAGAGACGGGCCAGGTCAATACACTTCCTGTTGCGTTGGACTGTCCCCTGACCAGCAGACCATGGACAGATGCCACCTTCCCAAGTTTGGTTGCACCACTTGCCTGGGATCATCACAGCTGAGCTTGTTGACTGTTTCACTCCATAAGAAAGGAGAGGCAGGGAGAGTCAGCCACACCTCCCAAACAACCAGTGGGCCCTAATTGCACAAGGAAGAGGGGTTAAGGGTATATAAGTCCGGCAAGCTGTGGGAAGGGTCTCTTGCCATTTTGTGTGACTGTGGGGAAGTGGTAACCCAATCCTGGGTGGAGACTTTACAGTGCAGCCTTGGGGGGAGAGGAGCACCCACACTTCTGTAGGTCAACTCTCACCCACTGCTCTGTAAGTAAGCCCAAAAAACTCACTGGTTTCCCAGACTGTGGTTTGGCAAAATTGTACCTTGGTTTGCCATAGGGACCAAGGGACCAAGGGAGGAAGGCTCCTCCCAGAAGGAATTTTAGCTGCACCTCCCCTGAGGAATAACCCCACCCCCACCCCATGACCTACTTCATCTGCCTGTCCCTACCTCCTAAAGTTTCCAGAACCTCCCAGAAAAGTGCAACCATGTTGGTACCAAGCTTCCAAAACTTTGTAACTGGCATCTCATATTCAAACCATGACAAAAATCCTTGCTAGATAATTCTAACACTTGATGCATCTGAGTGTCAGATTACATTGACTATCTTTTTTGTTCGAGTTTCCTGCCTCTGGGTACAGCTGTAGCCTGGTCATTTGGGCCACTATGTCAGGAGACTTGGTCTGAGGTAGCCTTCTATTTTAGCAGTCAGTACCCTGTTTAGGAATAGGGATGTGAACGCTTCATATCCAGTGACTGTTTCCTCTTCTGAACTCATGCCATGTGACTTGGATCCTTCGAATTCCTCCACTCTGTTCCTACTGGTGTCGTCTGAGAGGACAGAAGATATTTTCCTGGGCCATATTCTTACTATTATTAGATGATTTCTGGGGCTGGGGTGGGGGTCAGAAGCCTCTAGGCACAGGTCCCCTGATGCCACTGAATAGAAGGTAAAGAACAAAATGTCTTCCCTACTTTTGTGAACAGGTGGGACTGCCCCCTGGCACCTGATTGTGGAGCAGGCCTGAGTCTGTTGCTACTCTTGCTATAAAGTGAGGATTGTTGTTTCTCACAGACAGAATCATTCTTTGGTCTGCCAGTGCTGTGAATAGATGTCTCTTCCTATTTCACCTAACAGCACCTACTTTTCAGAACACTGAACATCTGGCAAGAATCTTTGACATGATATTTGGTCAAGAACTGAGTATAACTACTCTGTTTCTTGCTTCAGATACACCATTCCTAGAGTGAGAACAGAGATGGTCTGTGTGATAGTTTGAATGAAAATGTCCCCCATAGGCTCCAAGTATTTGGACATTTTTGTCCCCAGATGATGGCACTGTTTTGGGAGGTCTTAGAAGGTGTGGCTATCCTGGAGGAAGCACGTCACTGGGGGTGGGCTTAGCGAGTTCTTAAGAAGCCTTGCCGGATCTCCAGTTGCTCTCTTGCTTCTTGTCCCTGCGTGATGATGTGAGAGCTTAGCTTCTGCTGCTCCTGCTCCAGCCACCTCTGGCACCTTGCCTCCCTGCTATGATGGACTGTATTTCCCCTAGAACCATAAGCTCAAATAAACTCATCCTTCTATAAATTGCTTTGGTCAGTGTTCCTATCACAGCAACAGAAAAGTGACTAATACAGTCATTGGTACCAGAGAGTGGGCTGTTGGCTGTGAAGAACCCGACCATGGGGAGGGTCTGAAGAAATGTGGAAGACTTCGGAAGGCTGGGCTAGAAAAGTGCTTGACTGCTGTAAGCGGAGCTTAACAGACCAGTCTAATAAACACCTGGAAGAAAGCAGTGCTGAGAACAGTGTAGTTCCAGAGGGAAATAAGGACTTGAGCAGCACTTGGGATCTTTTGGTAAAGAGTCTGGCTGGAGTCTGCCCTGGACCTAAAAGCTTGCCTGAGGCTAAGTTGAAAAACAATGGACTAATTTCTCTGGCGGAAGAAATTTCAAGACAGCCTAATGTTGAAATGATGGTGTGGCTATTAACGGTGAATATTATACAGATCTACAGTGAAAGAGAGCAAATGGGGCAGAAAGAAATACAGTTCGGATTGAAAAAGAGCACTAGGAAGATAATGTTGGAGCCTTGGTTTGTGCTGGAGAAGATCCCTTTGATAAGGAGATTAAAGTGATTAAGGAGGGGCCTCCAGGGCAAGACCACACCCAGTTAAGCCTCCAACTTGTGAAAGGAAAATGCTGCAGGGGCCACCGAAGAGAAAATCTTCTAAAATGGATAAAGCAGGCTGGAGTCCACCCCAAACGTGTAGTCAGACTTGGCAGTGTCCTTCACCTGGTGCTGGTTTTGGAGGCATGAAAGATGGAAGAGTGAAGGGGTCATCAATTCCTCCTCCGAGGTTTCGGAGAGTCTCGGAGGCCAGGCAGCCTGCAGCAGGGGTTCCCCTGCCTAGAGAAGGCCCTGATAGGCCTTTGTGTGAAGCTGTGAAGGTGAAGCCTGGTTGGCAATGGAGACCCCAAGAAGATGTCCGTGATGCCAGAGCTGTGAGACATCTGCCAAGAAGACCTGCCCACAGGGAGTGGTGTCGGGAGCTATTAATCTATTATGTACATAAGCTGTGGCAGGCTTGTTTACTGAGTTTGTGTTTTGCCGACCAGCAACTAATTTGCCAAGTCAGGAGGATTGTGTTTATATGGTGGAGCTCACAAAACAAGTATCTGACCGCTCCTTGACCCTCAGATACAGGTGGGAAAAACAGCTGTTGAAACTAATTGAGTTCTTCTGTATAGAAAGGCTGAGCTGAAATAAACCGTGGCTGCAGGCACTACTGTCAGCCCTCCCAAGTACCTTTTTCTCTGTCTCTTGTTTTCTTCTTTCAATCCTCACTCCCCCTTTCAGGTACTGTCCGTCTTGGCCGGTTGGCACCGGCAGAGTGGTACCAGCACAAGAGAGAGATGTGTATTGAACACAGCAAAGCTAGAGGGGCTGAGCAGTCTAAGCCCTTTGGAAGTAAAGTCCCAGAAGTTGGACGTGGAGCTACTGGATTTGGTGTTTGTCCTACTGGTTTTCAGTCTTGTTTTGGTCCGGTATTTCCTTACTATGACTCCATTCCTCCCTTTTGGAATGGTAATATGCATTCAGTTACACTGTATGTTAGGTATATGTAATTTGTCTTTTGATTTTATAGTGGCTTACAGTTACGATATTTACCTGAGTCTCAGAACAGACTTTGGACTGTTGACTTTTGAATAGCATTGAGACCGATAATGACAATGGGGACTTTTAAAGTTGGGTTAAATGCATTTCGCATTTTATATAGTCATGAGCCTATGGGGGCCAGGGGGTGGAATGTAGTGATGTGAATGAAAATGTCCCCCATAGGCTCCCAGTATTTGGACATTTTGTCCCCGGTGCTGTTTTGGGAGGTCTTAGAAGGTGTGGCTATCCTGGAGGAAGCATGTCACTGGGGGTGGGCTTAGCGAGTTCTTAAGAAGCCTTGCCGGATCTCCAGTTGCCCTCTTGCTTCCTGTCCCTGCGTGATGATGTGAGAGCTTAGCTTCTGCTGCTCCTGCTCCAGCCACCTCTGGCACCATGTCTCCCTGCCATGACTGACCGTTAAGTCCCCTGGAACCATAAGCTCAAATAAACTCTTCCTTCTATAAATTGCTTGGGCCAGTGTTTCTATCACAGCAGCAGAAAAGTGACTAATACAGTCTGAGACCCACTCCAAAGAGAGGAAGAGGTGGAGGGGAGGTACAGGCAGCTGTCAACATGGTAAGGCCGATGGATGGTGAAGTCGGAGAACAAAGGCCCCAGAAGAGACAGAGCTTCCTGAGAAGACAGTTCGGGTCTCGACCCTCCCTTTCCAACCCTGCATCCACCTACCCATCCCACACCTTCCTTGGAGACCGAGAAGAGTACTGTGAGCTCAGCCTGCATGGGTTGGTGAAAGGCAGAGTTTATTCGGTAAATGTCTGTCTATGTGAAAATCAAGAGCAACTTCACAACATACAAATGTGTGATCATGATTATGAAGCAAAGTCCAGTCAATAAATATTTACTGGGGGCTAGAGCCTCAAAGGCTCAGCAGTTAAGAGCACTGGTTGCTCTTGCAGAGGACCCAAGTTCAATTCCCAGTACCCACGTGGCAGCTAACAACCATAAATACACATAACTCCAGTTCCAGGGGAATCCAGATGCTCTCTTCTGACATTCATGGCTATTGCACAACACAGGTTCACTTATACATATGCAGGCAATATATACATAAAATAAAAATAGTAAATAAATTATTTTAAAAACATTTACTGAGGCCTACTATGCACCAAACACTAGAAATGGGACATTAAGTGAACAGCACAATTCTCATTCCTCTCTTCCATCCTCCCCCCACCACCACCCAGGATCCTGGAGCTAAGAGCAGGGAGCTACGGCATTACTGAAGACCCACCAGATATGGCGGATAGATGGAAGTGTGGTTCTTCAAGAGCATGCAGGAGCAACAGGAGCCTGGTGGTGGGCAGAGCCAGTAGCTCAGCAGCCTGAGATCGAAACAGGAGGAGGCAGTGAAGTAGAGGGTGAGGTGCCATTCAGAAGAGGAACTGGGGCCTAGAGAGTGAGGAACAGATGGTGTGGTGAGCAGACCCCCAGTGGCACTCAGGGTCAGTGTGTCCTCAGCTGTTTGGAGCACAGTCATGGGAGCTTTCATGTGGATTAATTGGAAGAAACAAGGTCAGAGGGTCACCTTGGAGTTCCAAAGTGCTCTTGACTCTTAAGTAACTTATAATCCCACCTGTCTCGACAACCACAGAACCAGAGCACATGTAAATGAGGGCTAGAGAGATGGCTCAGTGATTAAGAGCGTGTGTTCCGGAGGACCCAGGCTTGTTCCTAGCATCCATATCAGGCAGCTCACAACTGTCCATAACTCTAATTCCAGGAGATCTGGCAACCTCTTCTGGCCTCTGTAGCACCCACACACATGGTACCATACAGACATTCAGTTACACACACACACACACACACACACACACACACACAAATAGAAACAAATAAATCCTTTTTTAAAAAAATGAGATTTTCCAGTTTTCCAGATTCATAGCAGCAGTTTGTAAATGCTTTCACTGAATGCTGAAGATATCTTCCTTGTGATTTACAGTTTCCTGGACATGGCTAGAGTTTGAGACAACATTTTGCATGTGTTCAACTTCCTAGATAGTCAGTGCAAAACTCCATGTGCCCTTGCTAGCCCAATGCCACACTGAGTCAGAGGATGTGGACAAGGAGAGTGAGGGGTACGTTTAATAACTCTGCCCACCAAGGACAGTGATGGGCCAGGATGTCCACCATCTCTACTCCTTTTCAATACAGTGCTTGAAACTCTTGCTAGAGCAGTAAGACAGGAGAAGGAAATTAAAGGAGTACTAATTGGAAAAGAAGAGGTCAAACTATCACTTTTTGCAGATGATATGATACTATACCTAAGAGGTCCCAAAAGTTCCACCAGAAAACTCCTAGAACTGATTAACACTTTCAGTAAAGTGGCAAGTTACAAACTTAATCTATGAAAATCAACAGCCTTTCTATATACCAATAATGAGCAATTGGAGAAAGAGTATGGGGAAACCCTTCCATTCACAATAGCTGCAAAAAAAAAAATTGTGGAATAAACCTGACCTCTACAATGAAAATTTGAAATCTTTAAAGAAGTAAATTGAGGAAGGCACCAGAAGATGGAGGGACCTTCCATGCTCATGGATTGGAAAAATTAATATTATGAAAATGACCATCCTACCAAAAGCAATATATAGATTCAATGCAATCCCAATCAAAATCCCCATGACATACTTCACAGAATTAGAAAAAACCATCCTTAAATTCATATTGGAAGCACAAAAGACCCCAGATAGCCAAAGCAACCCTGAGCATAAAGAACGATG
>NW_008359763.1:407882-419971 GCF_000622305.1 Nannospalax galili | reverse complement strand
TACACACAATTTCAGCCACCTGATATTTGACAAAGGTGCCAAGAACACACAATGGAGGAAAGACGGCATCTTCAACAAATGGTGTTGGTGAAACTGGATCTCCACCTGTAGAAGAATGAAACTAGATCCTTATCTTTCACGTTGCACAAAAGTCAACTCAAAATGGATCAAAGACCTCAGTGTGAAACTGGAAACTCTGAAACTATTAGAAGAAAATATTGGCAATAACCTATAAGATAGGGGTGTAGGAAAGGACTTTCTACATTGGACAGAAGTTGCTCAGGAATTAAGGTCAACAGTCAACAAGTGGGACCTTATTAAACTAAAAGCTTCTGGACAGCAAAAGAATCAAGGAAAGAGAAAACCCACAGAATGGGAAAAAGTCTTCACCAGTGACACATCTGACAGAGATTTAACGTCCAGAATATACAAAAAACTCAAAAAACAAAGAACTGAGAAAACGAATGACCCAATTAAAAGATGGGCTGGTTCAACATCATTAGTAATTAGGGAAATGCAAATTAAAACCACCTTCAGATTTCACCTTACCCAGGTCAGACTGGCTAGGATCAAGAGAACAAATGATTCCAAATGCTGGCGAGGATGTGGAGAAAGGAGAACACTCATTCACTGCTGGTGGGGCTGCAAACTTGTGCAGCCTCTATGGAAAACAGTGTGGAGAACTCTTAAAAAACTACAAATGAACCTACCACATGACCCGGTTATACCACTCCTTGGCATATACCCAAAGGACTCATCCTATTGTAGAGACTTGTACAACCATGTTTGTTGCTGCTCTTCTCACAATAGCTAAGAGATGGAAGAAACCTAAGTGTCCCTCAACTGACGAGTGGTTAGCGAAAATGTGGTACATTTACACAATGGAGTTCTACTCAGCAGTAAGGAAAGATGAAATAATGAAATCTGCAGGTAAATAGATGGATCGAGAAACTGTTATACTAAGTAAAGTAATGCAGACTCAGAAAAAAAAAAGAAGTATGCTCTCCCTCATTTGTGGATCCTAGCACCAAATCCTTATAAGTGAGTGCATATCCTGATGTGACTACAGGAACCAGGAATATGGAAGGGACCAGGGAGGTAAAGGGAAAGAAGGAAACTGAGAGAGAAGAACAGTAGGAGAAAGGTGTTACTAAGGGAGAAATATGCAAAAAGGGGGCAGTTAGATGGGAAGGGGGAGGAGACCTACACAAAGAACTATGGGAATAAAGGAACAGGGGAGCCTTAGGCACAGAAGGAGCCCTACAGGGATGGAAGAAAGCCCTACCAGAAGCCATACGGTTATTAAACTAAAAATCCCAGTGCCAGAGGTTGGTTGACTTTCCTATGAGCTGTTGACCAGAGGGGCCCTAGAGGTCCCCAAAACAATAAAGACCATTGCTGATAATGTTGGTTGTACACCAGAAGTGGATGGTAAAATCCTATTGCTGAAGACACCATATGATGTGAGAGTGAAGAGGGAGAAATCAGGCTTGGATTAAGCTGGAAACACCCTGTCACCATAGGAGTAGCTTTCGTTGTGCCAAAAGAGGACATGCAGATGGCTGGGGGAGATTCAGCCCCTATAATTCTGCTCAACAATGGACCCCAACGTGCTGCACTAGCAACATGCCAAACAAGATGATCCAGCTGGTACAATTTTGGTGTGTCCAGTGTATGTACAACCATCAAATTTTTTATTGGATATAATGCCCACTCCTAGGGGTGGAACACACATCTGGTACTGTAGACCAGGCCCACCCCCTCTGGCAGGGGAGGATATAGGCCCCAGTGGGGAAGCCACTGCAATTGTTTTGTTAGATGGATGTGATGCACCTGCTAAAGTACCATCCAAGCATCTGTGTTTACATCCATAGTTTAAGTTATTATAGCAGCCACTGTTTAGATATTCTTGTTTCTTGCTGTTTGTGTTTTTATAATAGATGGAATCCCACTGAAATGGGCCAACAGCCCATGGAACACTGAGGATGCAGAGACCCTAAAGTTCAGCGCCTTGCCACAGTAGGAGGAAGGTCATCCCACACCCACCACCCCCTCCAAGGCTCAGGGACTTTTGTGGAAGAGGTTGGTGGAAAGAATGTAAGAGCCGGAGGAAGGGGTAGAGTGTCAACTGGAAGTGTCCTCTGACCACTATGCCGGCAAGCTATAGTCACACCTCCTTCCCACACTTGTCAAGGAGTCAAAGGGGGAGTCAGTTACCCACACACACACCCAATCAGTCGACCTTGGCTGCATGTGGAGAAGGGGCTAAGGATATACAAGCCAAGAATGGCATAAGGCACCTCTCTCACCATTTTGTGCGGCTGTCAGGAAGTTACAGGATCTATACTTGAGTGTGGACTTTCCAGTGCAGCCGTAAATGGGGGAGGGGGCACCCACTCTTCTGTAAATAAACCCCCACCCTATGCTCTGTTAGAAAGCCCAATAAACTCCTTAAGATTTTCCAAAGAAAAAAGAACAGAGCTAACGGGACCCTTCACTGTCCCACCAAAATTACTGACCCCTATTGGCAAATCCTTTGGTCTTTGATTTCTTATTCCAGTTTCCCCTCTTAAACTTCATTGTGTGTGTGTATATATATATACCTGCTTCAAGTTATTTCTGGAAAAATGTGTTTAAAATTGCCTATCTTCGGATAAAAAAGAAAGCAGGCTGAGCAGGGGCCAGGGGAACAAGCCAGTAAACAGCATTCCTCCATGGCCCGTGCTCCAGCTCCTGCCTCCAGGTTCCTGCCCTGAGTTCCTACCCTCAGTAATGAACTGTGACCAGAGAGATCTAAGCTAAATAAACCCTTTCCTTCCAAGTTGGTATTGGTCAGAGTGTTCTGTCACAGCAATCAAAGACAAACTAGAACAGAAATTGGTACCGAGAGTGGGTATTGCTGTGACAGGCCTGACCTTGGTGTTTGTAGGATTGTGGAAGCATTTGGAACTTTGGGCTGAAAAAGTCATTGAGTGCTTAGAGTGTGTTGCTGTGGAGCTTGGAACAGTTATGCTGAAAGAGCTGTGGACCGATGGAGGCCTGGCTTGTGAAGCTTCAAAGGGAAGCAGAGACAATCAGGGCTGTTTGTGTGATATTTTGAATTGAGACTCTGTGGTTTCTGGTCGGCTGAGGCTGAAGAATCAGCTGTGATTAAGAAGAGACCAGAACCTGAAGTAAAACCTTTGCTTTACTGGGAGAATTGATGCTGGTTAGCTGGGGCTGAAAAATCAGCTGTAACAAGAGACCAGCATTACTGTGGTGAAATCTTATGGGAAGTATTTCCTCAGGGTCAGTGCACAGAAACTGTGGTCCACAAGGAGCCTGAGGCTCTATCTCAAGCTAGAAACAGTACTCAGTAATGTCTCCTGCATGGTTGTGTGTTGAAAGAGTGAAGGGGTCACAGAGAGCAGCTGAGGCTTGGCACTCCGAGAGGCCAGGAAAGGTCACTGGTGAAAGTGCAGCCTCGGTTGCAGTGAAGACCCCAGGATTGAAGGGGTCATGGAGAGAATCTGAGGCTTTGTACCCTGAGAAGCTAGAAGGGGCCATTGGTGAAGGTGTAGCCTCAGTTTCAGTGGAGACCCCAGCTTTTGGGGGATGCCAGGACCAGGAGACAACCAGCAAGGACAGCAGTAGGTGTGGAATAGAGCTGGCCTGGGTCTACAAGATGAGCTGTGTGTGCTGTGGACTGCAGAGTCAGAGGTGGAACTGCCAGAACCCTTTGGAGCCCAGAAGATCGTGAGTAAATCCTAGATGTCCAGCCTTGAGCTACTTTGCTGGACTTTGGTTTTGCTTAGGTGTGCCCGATTCTTCCCTGTGAAATAAGACAGTACTTATTTTGGATTTTATAGGAGTCCACGGTTAAGAGGCTTTTGAAAGAGACTATGGACTTTTAAGTGTTTGGATTTTTTTAAGGACTGTAGGAGTTTTAAGGTTGTACTGTCTTACATTGTGATATTAACATCATATCTTGAGGTCAAGAAATGGAAAAGTTATGGTTTCATAGTGATATGTTTGTGTGTCAAGTTGACAAGGGGTCAATTGTGCTGGATAGCTTTAATATCAACTTGACACACCTGGATTGAGGGGGCATCAGTTGGAGAATTGCCTCCACTGGCCTGGCCTGTGGCCATGTCTATGGGGCATCTTCTTGATTATTGAGTGATGTGGGAGGGCCCAGCCCACTGTGGGTGGTGCTACCCCTGGGCCTATGTTGCCTAAGAAAGTGAGTTGAGCACAGGTCAGGGGAGCAAACCAGTAAGCAGGGTTCCTGTGCTCCAGCTCCTGCCTCCAGGCTCCTGCCCTGAGTTCCTACCTTGGGCTCCCTGATGAACTGTGACCTGGGAGATGTAAAAACAAATAAACCCTTTCCTCCCCAAGTTGGTACTGGTCAGTGTTTTGTCACAGCCATTGAAGACAAGCTCGAATGTGGGGTCATATACACTAGTTGATGATGGTGTCAGATAGGAACAGAAACACCGTAATTCAGCTACAAGTGTCCCCTGGGCTCTGCAGGCAGCATGGGGCTCTAACCCAGAGAGTGTGTAACATATGATCCCTTTCCTCCTCTACTGAGGGAGATAGAAATATCTACTCACCCTCTAGCTGTTTATTTATAGTCCTGTCCATATTTTGTAGGTAAGAGAACTGAGTTGTAAAAGGATTTCCTGAAAATAGAGTGTAATTAATGTTTGTTGTTGGAGACGGGGAGGGTTTCACTCTGTAGCCCATGCTGGCCTGACCGGAACTCACTTTGTAGCCCAGGCTGGTCTCAGATCGGGGCAGCAATCCTCCTGCCTCACCCTCCCAAGTGCTGAGATTTCATACATGAACCGCCACACCTGGCTGAGCATATTTTTTGTTTGATCAATTTTTTAATAAGGAGGGGGCAGAGCGAGGGTGTTCAGGTGTGCCCAGCCCTGGAGGAAAACGGGGCAGCTGAGAAGACTTGGGATCTGCTGTTCTCTGGGTTTGCAGCTCCCTTAAGCACCCAAAGCTCTGGAGCCAGGGAGGAGAGTGTGGTGCTGTGGATCAGGATCTTTCAGGCAAGGAGCTTTTCCAGTACCTCATCTTCCCACCGAGGGAGCGCCTGGACTGGTTGCAGATCTTCCTGAGAGTGAGAACAGAGAGGCAATTGGACTTTTCTTGTCAATGGAGGCGTGGCGGAGCTTCCCACTGCAGCGTCCTCTAGGTCCAGCAGCACCTGGTCATAGCTGAGTGCAAGGCGCTGGGGGACCCGCGATCTGCAGCTTCAGGAAACCCTGGGCTCAGAGTCTCACTGACTACTCTGTGACTTTGGGTAAGGGGCTTTTCTGAGCCTCAGTATCCCTGTGTACAAAACTTCTGCCTAGAATGGGGATTCAAGGAGGTACCACGCACTGCACTCACTCCCAGGAGCTCAGCCACTGGTCCTGCCGGATCCCTGCCAGTGGTTCAGACCATGAGCGCCCTTGAGCTCCACCCTTTCTCCCCAAAACCCTATGGGGAGTCATGAGGAAGCGCTCTCCCAGGAAGGCCCCGGGAAGCGGTTCTGCCCATTGGCCTGCCGGCACCCCGGGTGCACGGAGATCCCGGAGCTGGGCGGGGAGCAGCCCACGTGATCGGGGAGGGTGGCACTGGGGCCTCTCTAGCGCTGGGCAGGTCCGAGTACACAGCTGCCGGCCCTGTGCGCTCTGACTGGACAGGGGCCACCCTTCAGTTTCCCTCCCAGGACCAAAGGAGCAGCGCTGAGGACTGGCGGGGCCGAGGACTGAGGGTCCCCAGGAGTGAGGCGGTGAGTTGGGGAGAAACCTGGGGTCTGGATGACCCACAGGAGAGGGAAACAGGCTCAGGGAGGTATGACTCCTCATTGGTAGCTGGGCCAGCCTCCAGTTTGGTCCAGGCTCCTGAAGAGAGCCCTCACTCAGCAAACTCCAAACTCTAAGCTAGGGGCTAACAAGTTGATTTTAGCACCTGGTGAGGCTAAAGCTTGGTCACCCTCCAGAATCTGAGTACTGGAGCCCAGGGCAGGAGGCTGTTTGGTGAGAGACTGGCTGCCCAGCATTGGGGGGGGGGGGGGGCGGCACCTGCCCTCCTCCAGATCTCTAAAGGCCCCAGGTTCAGTGGAGTCTCCTTGTGTTCACCCTCAGGCTCCCTCTGCCCACCCTCCTTGTTGTGGCGGTGTGAGGAAGATGGGTGGGTCGTGAGCATCGTAGGCATCCTGACCACTGGCCCAAGTCTACCGGAGCCCAGCCTCACAAATCAACAGGGATTTCACGGGGTCCACACCACTCTCACACTGACCTGAAAAGAGATGAACCTCTGTGTGTTCACTTGTGCCGTCCTGTTTCCGTATGCTGTGATTGCTGTTATGTTTTTGTGATTCCTTCTGAGGGCTTTGAATGACAAGGGTTCAAGGCCCCACTCTGTGCCCTGGTAAGAGTCTCCAAGAAAAGGCTGGGCTGCAGATCAGGAGCAGCTGGGCAGGTACAATGTTGTGCTCCAAATCCTAATGGCTCTCCACCTGCTCGTGTGTGTCTTTGGACATCCATGATCTTCCCTGAATTCTGAGCCTTAGGAAGAAGAAGCTTTCCTGGCCATGACCCCCACCCCACCCAAGTCTCTACAGTGTCCCTCCTTGGAATTCATGCAGCGGCAGACAGCTGCTGTCCTCCTTGGCCTCCCCCAGGCTCTGTGTCCCATCTCTATATTGGGAGCCATGGCAGGGGCCTCACTGGACTGACTGAGAACCTAGACCAGACACATGCATAAGGAGTCAGAGGGTCTTCCTGATGAAGGCACGGGAGACTACAAAAAGCTAAAAACTGCTGAGCACAGAGAGTTGGAGAGGGGGAGAAGAGGTCCCAGGGCCCTGTAGGCTAACAACGCCCTTCGCTGTCCCCCATGATGAGGCAGGATGGCCCACATGTGCCCCGGGCAGCTTTTAGGACTTCCTATCTTCCTTTCAAAAGGAACTTCTGAAAGAGCTGAACCCCACACACACACAAATGTGCACAAACATGCACATACATACTGCACCCTCCCCACCATGACGCCTCTTAATTCTAACACCCCAGCATCATGTTAGGCTAGAGATGGTCATAGATCATGAAACCCAACCTTCCACAGTACAGACCTTGAGAGAAAGAGAAGCTTGTCTCAGGCAGGCAAGCTGGCTATACCCGAGCTGGGCTGGGAGCCCAGCTACTGCATGCAGGTGCACCTGAGCCAGCACCTGCTGCTGTCTGGAGCTGAAGCTTTGGATGGAGGTCAGAACCTACGGTCATGGATAAGTGAGGTTCCTCAGAAATGGCTCAGAGTCTAGAGATCGGGGAAGACAGGCTGGAGGTGGCAACAGGAAGCTGGGCTTGTAGAGGCCATTGTAAAACTTCCCAAGGCACCTGGCACTTCAGTGGGGAAGGGAACACCCTTCTGGGTGGCAATGCCATAGTTCTGCTGCTGAAGGCTAGAGGCCCCAGTGTGCCTCTGTGGATGTCAGCCCTGTCCACACACATAACCACATCCAGCAGTTGCACACAGCCCCAAAGGTGCCACAGCCAGCACCTCAGCCCACACCTTTATCAGCAGGAATACAGCCACGCCAGCCCAGACAGCGGACACCCCTGCCATCATGGGCTGGCATCCGCTGACTTGCTCTCCGTTTGCTCACAGTCACTGGTGTGCCAAGGTTCTGGGGTAGCTGGCCCTAAAAGTGGCTAAGCCAGGTCTTTGTCTACAAGTGCTCAACCAAGTTTTCTCTCAGTGCAACCAAAATGCGAATGCGAGTCTCTGGTGGATACAGGCAACATTCCCTTGAAACTCTATGATTGGGCCTGATGGTCCGTCTTATAAACCAAACCAGCTCTCTCCACTTCCTGCCAGCTACTTTTCGTGAAGTCTCTCGCATTGCTGCTGTGATTATGAAGCAACTGGAGGCAGCTGGCACAGCAGAGATCTGAAATAGGATTAACTGAGTTAACTGAGCAGTGGAGCAGATACAACTGGAAAGTGGTTTGGGGTTGAGGGAACTCGTGACTAGGAGTTATCTGCACAGACGTGGAACAGTCAGAGCCTGGAGGCATCGCCCAGCCTTGCCCGACACACAGCAGGGCAGGCACAGGGAGGCCCTGCCCCCTCCATGGGCCTGGCACATTGCCTGCCCCTGTGTACTCCTTCACTGCTGTGAGTAGAGGCTTATAGGAGCATACCTCACTCTTGGGGAGCAAGCAAAGTAGAGGTGAGGGTGGGGCACTGGCTTGCTGGAGGCCCTGGCTATTCTGTTCCAGGGTCCTGCCCCTCTACCATAGTTCAAGTAAGTGTGTCCTGTGCTGACCATGAATTGAACAGTGAGACTGTCCTAGCAGCCCATCCCCAAAATGCCACTGACTTCTTGTGCATTTTAAAATGCTGAAATCAGACACATTTAATTTTAGGTTATTTCCTATAAATAATTCTTTTAATTCAAAGCATTGTACCAGTTCACTAAATGGGAGGATTCAATCATGGTAGATAAAGGAAAACGTTATGCTGGGGACGCTGGTTCTCAGCCTCTGGTTGTCTAGTAATATATGCGAACAAGCACTGCCCTTCATCAGTTCGGCCTCTGAAGATGTCATCAAATAAATTCAGAAGTGTTCTCCCCAGAACACTTCAAGAACCTGAGACCAGAGCTAAAGACAGCATCAGAGAAAAACTTTCCAGGGTACTCCCAACCCATAAGGTCCTAATGCATTGCTCCTGGCTTAGTGATAGATGCATGCTTTTACAGACTGACTTGCATCCTTCTGGCTCTCCTTAGCAGAGCAAAGCGAATGTCCTTGAGCCTGGGGATCATTCATGAATCCCTCTAAGATGAGCTTTGTCAAGATAGACTTCCTGACTAGATGTGGGGTGCAGAGTTCCTCCTGTCCGTGCTGCCTCCCCACCCACCTCCCATCATGGCTCTGCCCCAACTCCACTGCAGGATGGCAGCCTTGCTGTCCTAAGTAATCTGGAGCCTTCTCTTGTCTTGGCCCAGCAGGTTTCCCGGGCCCTTCAGTGCCCCCAGCTTCCAGTGTCATTTGGCATTTGGCTAAGAAACCAAGTAACTCTCACTATGAGAAACATCAAGGTTTCTCAGCGGGGCTGAGGGCACGCACAACCTCGGTCTGCAGCGGTCTCTGGATTTGGTGCTGATGTATGTGATCCCTCTGCCTGTCCACCCATTGGCCGCTAAGCACACTCTTAGAACATATAATGATGCACATGCATGAAGGTGCAGAGACAAAACCTATTCCTTTGTATAAGAACCTTAAAAATAATTAAGTGGAAAAGAAGTCAAACAGAGGCTGAGACACGGGGGTTTTCCTTTGGCTTTTCTTTTACACCTCAGAATTTAAGGGGCCATGAACTTTGGTTTCTATAAGAAGATGAGGTCCTCAGCTGAGGGTCACACTACTCTGAATTGACTCCAAGAATAGAAGTTGAGTGGATATTCTCCCTGTAAGACACTTTGTTCAAAATGATGAGAATTCAAAATGAATGTGCCCCAGTCACCCATCAAATAAGACCCTTTTGTTCTGATTCTTTAGAAGCCAGACACCACGTGTTGGGGGGGGGGGCTCAAAAATGTATTGGCTCCATGTGGTACTTCCTGTCCACATTGTATAGACCCTTTTGTTCTGATTCTTTAGAAGCCAGACACCACGTGTTGGGGGGGGCTCAAGAATGTATTGGCTCCATGTGGTACTTCCTGTCCACATTGTACGTCAGAATCACCATTACGCTACAGACTGGGACTATTAAGGGGTAGGAACAAAAAAATTGAAATTATCTTTCACCAATTTTAAGTCATAAAATGTTTAGGAGATATTCTGGTTGGCAGCCGTGGGCCTCTGTGGAAATTTTCACTTTAAGAGCATCTGCCTAGACCGTGTTACTTCTTAGGATTAACCTGGTATTCGTTACTTTTCTTTGCTATGACAAAATATCTGGCAGAAGCCTCTTAGGAAGGAGGGGCACAGTCCACCATGGTGGCGAAGTCAAACAGCGAGGCAGCGGTCACTCCACACACACAGTCAGGAAGCAGAGAGAGATGGATGCTGGTGCTTAGCTCGCTTTCTGTTTTTCCTTCTTAGTATAGGACCCTGGCCCATGGAACAGTGCCCCCTACTTTCAGGGTGGGTTGTCCCTCCTCAGCTGAACCTCTCTGGAAATGCCCTTAGAGGCACACCAAGAGCTGTGTCTTCTAGGTAATTCTAAACCCAGACATGTTGTCAATGGCCAGTCCAAACCATCGAGTCCAGTCTCCAGAGGACCCAGCACCATCAGCTCTGGAAGTTTGTGGGGAATGACCCAGAAGCTGGAACTGGCCTGGAATTGCACATGAAGATTCTTCTTTTCATCAGAATGTCCTGTGGCTTTCTCTTGGGAAATCTAACGGGAACCATGAACACCTGCCTCACAGTAGAGAGAGAATGGGGGGGTACTGTACGCAGGCAGGAAGTCAGTCGTTTCTTTGTAGAAGTGGAATGTGAGAATTTTACACAGCTGCTTACTTCATTTTTAACCACACAAAATTTATTAAATAGCCCTGACATCCAGACACGCATTTGTCTGTTTAGAAAACCACCCAGTCTGGTGCACAGACATCCTGAAGAATCAGTGGGTAAATTTCCGCTCTGCTTCTTACTCTGTGACTTGGTCAGTATCCTCAGGCTTCTTGGAGTTGACTGGGTGTGACCCTGTGACTTTCCAGGTCTGGTGCAGGCAAGAAGAGATGGGGAGAAAGCTGGACCTTTCCAAGCTCACGGATGAGGAGGCAGAGCATATCTGGGCAGTGGTTCAGCGAGACTTCGACCTCAGGAGGAGAGAAGAAGAGAGGCTTGAGTGAGTGTCTGGCTGAGTCACAGGGCTCTGGCCCTCTGCTGCCCATGTGGCTGTCACCTGGGGTGCCTTGGGTGGGTATGTGGCCAGAGGTGGGGCGTGAACAGCCTGGATGGGAAGCCACGACCTGGGAAATGGTTCCGTTTTCAGACTTTGAGTTCGTCGTTGCTAAAATGAGGCTTTCCATTTTTCTCTGAAGAGCTGTCTTTCAACTTGACCCAGCTTCTGAGCGCTGTCTCTTGAGCCACGTGGTCCTCAAGCCCAGGCTGTGAAGGGGGAAGAGCTACAGGTGCTGTGTGGGGAAGGTGGTGTCACTCTGATGGCAGAGGCTAGCTTACAGCCTCCTGCTTAGCACTGTGGGGAGCGCCGCCTTCCTGGGTCACCCAGCCTGGGTGCCTCACCCTCCCCAGAGCCTGAGCCAAAATCTACCTTTGCCGTCTACACTTCCATCTGCCCCTCCCACATGGCAAGTTAATTTGTCTGTCTGGCTCCTGTTCTTTTCCCTTGATGTCGTTTTGGGTTTGGTCGGCTTGTCGAGGACTGAGG
This sequence comes from Nannospalax galili, assembly GCF_000622305.1. Classification (NCBI taxonomy): domain Eukaryota; kingdom Metazoa; phylum Chordata; class Mammalia; order Rodentia; family Spalacidae; genus Nannospalax; species Nannospalax galili. The sequence goes on along the minus strand of NW_008359763.1, from coordinate 408,586 downwards.
AAATGCTGAAGGAAGACAGAAAAGAGGCCAGGGAGGCCACCAAGCCTGAAAGATGGGGGGGCTTGGACTGCTCCAGGAGGAGAGGGGGTTCAAGACTCCAAGAAATGACTCCATGGGGTGGAGGGGCTGAGCATGTCGGCTTCCCCTGGGTCACTGCAGCCTTGGAAGGCACAAGCAGCACACCACTGCAATGCGGTCAGGCACACTGGAAGGCAGGGCCGGGAGACATGCCCAGGGATTGGATGTGGGGTCTTGAGCTTGGAAGGAGTCAAGGGTGACCCCAAGGTTGTGACCTGCTTGAGAGAAGAGCGCTCGGAGCAGCTCGGCTGGGGAAGGCACAGCTGGAACTGGTCTGGGGAAGCCAGGAACTTATGTGGGACATGCTGTGTCAGGTAGTCCGTGAGCAGCTAGACTGTGTGCTGCTGTGGAGCGGTCACCATAGACAGGCTCTGTACCGTCCCCTAAGGTTGCTAGATATGTAACTTGTAAACTGCAAAAATCAGCAGTGTAAAACACAAATCCATCTCTTACAGCTTTGGAGGTCAAAGACTCCAAAACCAATATGTCCTCAGGGCTGGTTCTTCCTGAAGGTTCTGTGGGAAGCCTGTTTCCTGGCCTGTGGGGATGCCCAAATTCCTTGGCTCATGGACCCTTTTCCCATCCTGGATCCCTAAGACCATCAGCACAGTCTCTCTCTCTTTCTT
>NW_008359763.1:393576-407721 GCF_000622305.1 Nannospalax galili | reverse complement strand
TCCCTCCCTCCCTCCCTCCCCCCCCATTATCCTTATAAGGACACCTGTGATGACACTTAGGGACTTACCATCCAGATAGTCCAGAATCTTCCCATCTCGGGATCTTGACTTCCAGCCCTCTGCAGACCTGTCATCTGCTTTTCACCACATACTGTGACAGCCACCGGGTCTAGGCACTGCCATGTAGACGTTTTCAGGTTGAGGGCATGGCTCAGCTGACCCAATATTCAAAGCTGGGAGGAAAAAGTGCTGTTTAGGTGCCAGAGGAGAAAATTAAGATAAAGTTGAGCCTTGACCTTAGTGTGCTAAGCTTGCAAAGGAGACAAGGAACCGTCAGGCAGGGAAGACACTCTGAGACCCAAGACAGAACAGAATCCAGACAAATCTCCAAGAGACAAGCCCAGTCCAAGGCCGGCACAGCATACAGTAAGAGGCTCAGTGTTATGGGATGACCAGTCAGCGCAATCTCTCTGAGTCATTCCTACATTCCTCCCTACCTTGTGCCCCTAGATCTTCATCGTGAACCAGCTCTATCTTGACCCAGTTCCTTTACCACCATCCCTGCTTGGCTCGGGGCAAGATCAGTCCTGCTGGGGCTTCATGAAGCCACACTCCAGCACAGGCTTGGTGCCCGCAGCAGCCTGTGCCCACTTTCCAAGCAGCTGCCATCAGAGCTGCCGCCAGCCTTCTCTCCACCCAAGGGCACAACTGGACCTCCTACCCTGTCTCCAAGGCAGACCTAGACCTGATGTGGCCAGCCTTTATTTCAAATATCTTACATTTATCTGCCTTCCCTTCCGTTTCCCGTCTTCACTGACCCGCAGAGGAAGGGGACCTCGCTCTGCAGGGAGCAGAGTTCAGGGTGCTTCCAGGGACTCAGAAAAAGTTGGCATCCCTCCCCTGTCCCAGGTTTAGTGGAATTCCAGGTGTCTTTGCATGTGGATGGCTCACTCCCTCTGACATCTATCTTTCCTTATTTTACACTCCTTTGGTTATTTCACAGAGATACACCCCCAGGTTACCTCTAAATACTCTTTGGATAGGACGGCTCTTCAAAGCACCTCTATGTTGGTGGGCCGGCCACAGCCAGGATCTCTCTGCTGTTTGTGCAGAAAGAGCCAGCAGGGGTTGGTGTGGCTGTCCTGGTGCTCTCAACAGCCATGGGGTTAGGGAGCAGGTTTACTAAAAGTCCCAAATGCCTGTCAGATGGGGAAAGGTTGTATACACATGCCCTCCCATAGAGTACTGGAGCGACATTTGCAGAGTCAGCTACAAAATCACTGGGGCCCAAGCAACATGCCTTTGCCTGGCTCTCACTGTGCAAACACCGGTCTGGCTGGTGAGAGACCAGGAGACAGGGACAGTGGATTGTTGACCGGTTTCTTCTTTGTTTCCTTCACTGTTTTTTGTTCGCTGCCCTGGTAAATCCGCTGTTAAAGGTAGCACTGCTTCTCCCTGTGGTAAATCCGCTCACAGATCCCACCCCAGGACGCAGCAGATTCTAAGGCATAGGTCCCAGGGCAGGCGGGAAGGAGCATGGTGAAGTCAACACAGGAAGCTTAAGGCTCTGCTCAGCCTGAGTAGAACAGAGTTTGAAAAGCCAAGATTGAAACACACACAAAATAAAAACTGGCTTCTCACTGCTTAAATTGGTTCAGCAGAGTAAGCATCACAAAATTAAATCTGGTGACCAGTCTCGATATACATAACCACCCGGGTGTTGTCGCCACAGCACCCTGCTCTCTGTGACACATCTCTGTTTTTCCTTGGCTTCTGTATTTAGCCTTAGTTCCTTATGTTGTCCTCTCTGAATCAGCAGAAGAGGAAACTAGTCCTCAGAGGACCCTCGATGAGACTCTAGCAAATTCAACAGGTCTAGAAATGTGGGGCTGAGCTTTGGGTGTTTGAGGCGTCCTCCAAATGGGTGGGGCCAGCTTGAAGAAGCCGACCGAGGCTGGCGACAAGCAAAGTGAATGCTGGGAAAACCGTGACGCCAAATTCATTGTGAAATACACCACACAAACCTTACAGTTGGGACTGTGCATTAGGTGGGCGCTGTGCCCAAGGCGGCTCACCACAGGCAGGTTTGCCAAGGGGTCAGTTTGCTAAGCAGACAGGTCACCAACAATCAACCAAGAAAGGCCGGGGAAGGTCACCGTCCAGACTCCCAGGCTTTGGGAACGAGCAAGTTTAAACAGTGCACTCCAAGGTGGATTTCTTGGCACCCATTAGAAATAAAGTTGTGAAAATGACTTGACATAAGCAGTTCACAAGACATTGTTGAGCAGAAATAGCAAGTTATAGAAATACAGTTTTATTTCATTCTAACTTCTTAGAAAAATAATAACAGCAGGCTCTGCACTCTCTGAGCCCTTTCTTGGGGCAGGGGGGCGGGATCCCATATGCTGGAATTTAAACCCTTCCTCCTCTCTCTCCTCTGCTGGGGATGCACCCTACACTTCTTAAATATTCACCTCTGGGTGGTCCAGGGCCCCGAGTTCAGCCCTAATCTTCCCTCTGTGCATTCACTCCACAGTGGCCTGGGTCAGCCCTGAGGAGTTTGTCTGTTGCTTTGTTGTTTTGTTTTGTGTTGTTTTGTTGTTTGTTTTGTTCTGAGGGGTAATAGGAGGGAGTTCTTTTTCTTTGGGTTTTGCATTGCTGGGGTTAAACCCAGAGCCTTGCCCAGGCTACTACTCTACCCCTGAGCTGCACCCCAGCCATGCCAAGGTTAAATGGCCTTTAGCCCAGCACTGCCCAACCTGCAGTGGTGGGAATGTTCTAGAGAGGGCCTCACAGTGTGGGAGCCGTTCACCCACCTCCCGCAGTTATGGAGGACTTGATGGCTAAACCATTTTGTTGTTGTTTTATTAAACTTCAGTAGCACATGTGGTTGGTGGTCAGTGGCTGCCACAGTGGTCACACAGTAGGCCTGCATGACAAGTCTCACATTTGTACTGTCAGCTAAGACCATTCCTATGACCTGCTGACTCATGGACCCCTGTTCAACCTACAGATGAGACGTGAAATCTGCACCCTGTGATCTGAAGATCCCAGAACTCTCACTGGTCCCCTTCTTCTCATTCACACACCAGCAAGCCCATCCACATATGACTTCAGTATATGTACAACTCACCACCTTCCATGCCAGCCTCAGGTCAGGCCACCCCAGCTCTCTCACAGACACCGAGGGGGACCCTACCGACTCATTCCTTCCTCCACCCTCACTGCTCTCCTGTCCATTCTCCCACAGCCCTGAATCATCTTTTAAAACCCCAAATCAGGTCATGCCACCCCCTGCCCTTAGTCCCCAAAGAAGACCACATTGGGCTGAATGGGGACATCCACATCCTCACCTTGGCTCTGACCTCACCCCTGTCAGCTGTGAGGCCTCACCTGAGCAGCCTGCTGTAGCCTGTGGCCCCCTCAGGAGCTTGCTGTGTGTCACCAGCAGCTGGTCAGACAGGCTCAGCAACCAAGGGATTCACACTTGATACTTCGAGAGCTCCATCCCTGTTATCCCCCTCATCCCCAGGTGACCCTGCCATGTGGCTGCTGTTGTCCCCAGTCGCAGAGGGGGAGGCTGAGGAAGGAGGTGGTTGCCCAGCTGAGAATACCCAGTGAGCTTTCGCTGGGGTGCCAGGGTGGGAATGACTTCTGTACTGTTTCTGGTTATTCTTATCATTTTTTTCGCTCACATAATCGTTACTATAACCAAAATAATTCAGTGAGTCTTAGTGTCGACCTGTTTAGACTTCTCCACCCATCTCCAAATAAGGACAACCCTTGCGTTTGGTCACTGACCGTTTCTTCTTTTGCTCGTCCCTTTTCCTCCTCTTTCTTCTGACGGTGTGTGTGGACGGGGCGGGGGGCGGGGGGGTCTCGCAATGTAGCCATGTGTGCTGGATGTTTCAGTGTCAACTCGACACACCTGGGTAGAGGGAGCCTCAATTGGGGAATTGCCTCCATTGGAGTCGCCTGTGGCCATGTTTGTGGGGCATTTTCTTGATTGTTGAGTGATGTGGAAGGACCCAGCCGGGGGGGGGGGGGGGGGGGAAAGCCACTGGGCAGGTGGGCCTGGGTTGTGTCAGAAAGCAGGCTGAGCACAGGCCAGGGGAGCAAGCCAGTAAGCAGCGTTCCTCCATGGCCTGTGCTCCAGGATCCGGCCCTGAGTTCCTGGCTTGGCTTCTCTTGATGATGGATTGTGCTGTAAGCCAAATAAACCCTTTCCTCCCCAAGTTGGTTTTGCTTAACGTTTTTATCACAACAATAGAAAGTAACTAGAACACCAGGCTAGCCTCAAACTCAAGGTCCTCCTGCCTCAGCCTCCCTGGCGCTGGGACTCCAATGCCTCCAAGCCAAGCTCAGTTTGCTATCTATCTCATTTTATCTACAAATTATGCAGAGATGTCTCTTTCTCTCTCTCTCTCTCTCTCTCTCTCTCTCTCTCTCTCTCTGTGTGTGTGTGTAGGTATGTCTCTGTGTCTCTTCTGTCTCTGTCTCTGTCTCTCCCTGTGTGGGGGGATCTCTCTCTGTGTGTAGGTATGTCTCTGTGTCTCTTCTGTCTCTGTCTCTGTCTCTCTGTCTCTCCCTGTGTGGGGGGGATCTCTCTCTCCCCTCTCTCTCCCTCTCTCCCCTTTGAAACTTACTGTAGAAGGCAGCTGGTTGTTTAATTTTGTAGTTTTTCTAGCTCTGCCCCTGTGATCTTTGCATCAAGGTTCCTTTGTCCTGTTGTCCTGAGTTGACAGAGCGCATTCCAGAGAAGTGGCTCCAGGGGAAGCCCATCTTCCCTGTGTTTGGATTCATTTTGTCACCTGGTCTTTTAAGCTTTAAGTACAGATCAGATTATTGTGTGTTATTATTTTAACGTTATGTAAACACATAGCAGTGCCAAAGCAAACCTTAGAGTGAACACCCAGTTACTGGCCCCACTTGTTAGCCCCTCCCTCCTGGACACCCCCATACCAGACCCCAAGGGGCGTGGGATACCTCTGAAGGAATTGAGGGCCTGCCTGCTATGTGAGTCTCACCTCGCGCCCTGAGTGTTTAAAGTCCTCTCTGCCGCTCTTCCCCCGTGTGTAGGGGCAGATGCAGCTGTGGTGGAAATGACTGGATGGTCCTAAAATCCAGGAAGAGCAGTGGGCCATTCATTGCATGGCTCGACTCAGTGACTCATGCCCTTGGGGAAGGAGTGACTGAAGTGTCCATAAACATCCTGTTTTAAAGGGCACAGCCCACTAGTCAAATATTAGACCTGCTAACCTTCCCAGAAAGACAAATAGGTGGTGGAGTAGAATTTTGATCTCTATAAATACATGAGAATTCCTGAGGTAATCCATGTGTGAAACCAGCTGGAGTACTGACTCACTTAAAAATAAGCAGAGGGGCTCAGTGGTTAAGAGAGCTTACTGCTATTGCACAGGACCAGAGTTCAAGTCCCAGCACCGCTGTTGGGCAACTCACAACAGCCTGTGACTCCAACTCCAGGGGATTCAACGCCCTCTTCTGGCCTCTGTGGTCACTACACACACACACACACACACACACACACACACACAATAAAAATTTCTTGAATTAAAAAAAAGTAAAAACAAAACTCAGGCAGGAAAAGGAGCAAACTGGAGCACTCTTAGCCTGGTCGCTCGCCACTGCAGACCAGCAGCATCTCCAGCACTGAAAGAAACAAGAGTTAAAACAGGAAATCAGCTGCGTGCAGCCCTGGAGGTTAGCATTGGTTTAGATGGCTGTTGAAATGCTCAGGCACTCTACCTCTGCCCCCATAACCAACACATCACCACCCACTTTCTCCCCAGCATTTTCCTTACAACCTTCCTGGGGGTGAGGATGGGGGGCCCCAGGGAGATTGGCACGTCCCTTCCCTCATCCTAATTCCTGACACCCCAGCTCCTACCGTCAGCTCTGTGATGCCACACCTCTCTCTTCCATTTCTGTTACATCCCACTGGTTCTCCTTCAGCAGGTGTCTGACTGTCATTCTTCCACTGAGTGACACACTGTTGCCATTAGTCCTCCTTGGATTCCTTCTTCAATCCCTGGGGGAAATCACTGTGCTCTCTCAGGAGCCGCATGGAGTGTGCATTTTATTTGCGAGACTCTCTTCCCCTTGTCTGGGAGTAAACCCTCAGCTCGCACCTCCCCTCAGGATCTTGGGGCTCCTCTCTCCAGGGCCCCATCACCAGTAGATGTGCATCCCCAACACTCAGACTCTAGGGGTACTTCACAGTACATGTACAAGAACAATTAAGGATCAGGTAAGACCAAGGCTACTAGTGAGCGGAGCTGGGTGTGGGGAGGGTTCCCCAGACCTCCCGTGGTTCCAGGGGCTTTGTGAGTGGAAGAAAGAAGGGAGAGGGGCAGAGGAGCAGGAGGAGCAGAGCCACCCACTGTGAGAAGACTCACAGTGCTGCCTTTGGGATAGAGGAAGGGCCACCAGCCTTCCAAAGCAGGTCTCAGTAGAAGCAAAGGGCAGAGACTGGTTCTCCCCAGGTCTCGTAAATCCTCAGGGTTAGAGTTCAGACCTCCAGAACCATAAGATGAGAAACTCCTGTTGTTTTAAGGCAGGGAACGTGTGGGACTCCAGACCACTGCTACCACCACTGCTTTGCTGAGAAGCCACACATTGGTCTAGCCTCATCCCTCTTTCTCATCACGAGGGAGCCACTGTCAGTCTGCATGTGTCACCTGTGATCCTCTAACATGCCTGCTTCGCTCCTCTTCTGAATATATTCTCTGGCCAGGAGTGCTTTGATGTGTCCTTATGACTGCTGCCCCCGTGGCGTGGTCACTGTCACTCACTGTCACTGAGCTGTATAAAGGAAAGGCAGGTCTTGGATTCTGTCTAATCTTACTCCCGAGTCCTCAACGCTCGGGCGAGAAAACAGAAGTGTCTTCTGGTCTCCCAGACTTTGTGCCCACCCGATCTCCTCTCCTGGCACCATCTTCTTCTCCTGAGTCCCCTCCCTTTCCCTGGTTTGTGCCAAACCAACAGCGAGGCCTCGTGGAAGGTCTCATAGCCTTCACAGTAATACAGGTTATGAGGACTGGACACTATACACTGTCCACTGGCCTGTGTACACATGGTCCCTGCGGGGTATGGGGATGTAGACAGTGCCTACCGTGGAGACCCAGGTCCTACCCAAGCACCCACATACTGTGGCCTCTCACACTAACCCTGTGTCTTGGCAGTCAGTTGCCCAGCTGTTCAACACCTCACATCAGCCTGATGGGTATACAGTCTAAGGACCACAGGGATGCCAGACCCCTGTCACCCCAACACAAGCGGTAGCAAGTAAAGCCCGCCATCGCCTTCCACTGTTGTGCCTGCAGCTGTGGCCTCAGTAGGGCATAGCCTCAGCCTGTGCTTGAGGGGTTCCACACCCACCCTTGGCTGTCCTTCACGTCCTTACCTAAGGCCTGCTCTGTCCTCCCCTCTCTGTGTCTCTGCTGTGGGCTGGGGCCTTGCTCCTGCTCCCTGGCCTTCGTTGTCTCTTTCCTCACTCCCATCTGGTCACCACTTTCCTCCACATTCTAGAAGAGCGAGCAAATGATTTGAAAATGAGCCATGGTTCAAACTCTCTGGCCTCAGGGTCCCTTTTCATTTTTAAGTCACCAAGAACCCCAGCAGTTTTGTGCATGAGGCTCGTGTCTAGAGCCCAAAACTGGTTTTTATAAAGAATTTGATCATCTAAAAATAATAGAAATAAACCACTTTATACTTTAACAGATGTATAATTTTTACAAAAATTATTTCTCCAAAACAAAAACATGAGCAAGAATTGTGGTGTTGGTTTATATTTTTGAAAGTCAATTCAATGTTGAGAAAACAAAATGTTTGAGTTCTCCCCGGCCCTGAACCCCGGCTGCTGTGGCAGATTTTTTGAGCAAATGTATTGAAGAAAACCCAGCCTCATATTATCAGTAGCTAGGAAACAGAGTACGTTTTTTAACTTTTCTTTATTTATTCTGTCTGTGTGTGCGTGCGTGTGTGTGTGTGTGTTTAACAAAGTCTCTCTGTGTAGCCCAGGATGGTCTCCAACCTTTAACGCTCTGGCCAGCTTTAGAGAGCTGGGATTGCCAGTGGGTACCACCCCACCCAGGTGGAAGAGTTGCTGGTTTTTCAGATAATTCTGAGCACTTTTGTTGCTCCTTGGTAGTCTCTTAAAGGTTAGTTGGAACGTGGGCTCTCAAACCTTTATAATGAACCTTTCATGCTAACAGCTGTCTGTCCTGCACTTAGAGCGACTCTTCTGCCTGTGTGTGATGTCTATAATATCTCCCGCTGATGGTTTGAAAACTCTCCCTTCCCTGAGTTGTTCAGACTTTCAAATACCACATTCCGCTCCACACCACAGAAGGAAGCCTGTCACGCTGCCCCACTGGTCTCAGAGATCTGAGCATTGGAAACTGTCACGCTTACAGAGGAGGACATAAGTTTTCCAAATTTTCTACTTTGTGTTAGGAACGTCTGGTCTCTCGTGGGCAGTAAAGACTGTGGCTCTTTTCCCTGAAGCAGTGAAGCAGCTCACATTGTTCACTTTGGAGAAAATAGCTACCAAATACCCAGGTCTGCGTTCTTTGGTTCACTGCTCCCTGGGTCATGCAGGTGGAAATATTGTTTCATGATAAAAGTCCCTAGCTCTGCTCACAGTGTCTGTGGTCTGACTCAGCTCAGTTTCTTCCTGTGCCCAAGCTCCTGTCTCCCTGGACTCCGCCCTCCTGTCCCCTGTTCAGCATAGCATATGGACCCATTTCAAGTGGCAGTGACTCACATTCTGCAGAGTCCTTCAGTCCTGAGATGACTCAGTGCATGCTGTGCTCTGCCCTGCCCATACACCTGTGCATGGTGACATCTGGTTAACCCAGAGTCCAGATAAGTACAGCATATGGCTTTCACTGGCCCCAAGCACCTCTCTTCCAGCTTCGCTGACTATGCCTGGCAATTAGCAGGTGTTGCCTGATCTCCCTCCTGGCTGAAATAGACTGGCAGAGGGGGTTGGGGGGAGCACTCATTGGGAAAGAGGTAGACAGGTCCTGCCTGGGAGAGGGGTGGCCCATAGCTTCTCTGGTTGATGCAGATTGGAAAGGGTGGAAATGGAGGAGACAGGGCCTTCCTGCCTCACTCCAGTGGCCATGTGGCTCTGTTCACGGCAAAGGCCTGTGGGTACAGCTTTATCTGCACCGTACTGGGCATGAGTGACAGTTCTTCCTAGACTCCTAATGTGCCTTCATTTTCAGAATGTGACAGGGGTCCTATTTGGGATCTTTATGGGCAGTTAGTTACCCTTGTGTTCTGAAGTGGTAGATAGAGCCAAGCCTGCAGATACTGTGCTCCTTCCCATGTGTACATACCTTTGATACAGTCACGCTTATAAATCAGGCAGAGGAAGAGATTAACAACATGACCAGGATAGAATGGAACCATTACTAAGATGTAAGAACTATAGGAATAAAATACCAAAAACACAAATTACCCAGGGAACAGGCCTGTAGTAGGTCTGCCGGGGATCAGTAAGCGAGCTAATGAACAAGCTAGTTCTCAAAAGAAGAAATACGAGTGACCGTTAAATGCTTTTAAAAGTTCAACATCCTTAGGCATTGAAGAAATGAAAATTAAAACTACTTTGAACTTCTGCTAGGCGTGGTGGCGCACGCCTTTAGTCCCAGCACTCTGGAGGCAGAGGCAGGCGGATCTCTGTGAGTTCAAGGCCAGCCTGGTCTACATAGTGAGTTCCAGGACAGCTGGGGCTACAGGGAGACCCTGTCTCAAAAAGACCAAAAAAAAAAAACCTACTTTGAACTTCATCTCACCCCTCAGAATGGTTGTTATCAAGAGAATTAGTGTTGGCAAGAATGTGAGGGAAGAGGAAGCCTGTTCACTGCTGTGGGAATGTAAACTTGTTAGTCACTATGACACTCCATATGAAGGCTCTTCAGAACTGAAAATAGAACTCCCTCTGACCCAGCTTTCAGGCACATGCCCAAAAGACTAAGTGAACACATCATGAGATCCTTGCACATCATTGCTTATAACTGTACTATTAGCAGTAGCCAAGAAATGGAACCAGCCTAGATGCCCATCCACAAGTGAGTGGATGAAGAAAATGTCCATGTACACAGTGGAATTGTACGCAGCAGTAAAGAAAAGTGAAACCGTGGCGATTGCAGAAAAATGGATGCCCCTGGAAATCTTCAAGAGAAATAAGCCAGACTCAGAAAGACGAGTATCACGGTCTCTCTCCTAAATTTAAAGTTATGCACAAGTGTGTGTTTACCTCTCTGTATGGGTGTCTGTAGATGTGTGTCTGTGGGTCACAGGACTAAAGGGGTCATGGGAGGAGAGGGAGAGGTCTTAGGGAGGTGGACACAGAGAGGGACTGGGCCCCATGTAAAAGGAGGGCAGAGCTGGGGACTGATGGGGGAAGAAAGGGAACCAGCTAGAAGGTAGAGGGGGAGGAGAGGAAAGAGGAGGTAGGGGGAGGGACCATTCGAGAGCAAAGTCTGAAGCTGCCATGAAACAGCACCTAAACGTGTGTGTGTGTGTGTGTGTGTGTGTGTGTGTGTGTGTGTCCATACTACACTTACCCTTCTTTTTTGTTGATTATGGGTGATTGAAACTGTGGTTTTTATGGGAACCCCTATGTTTGAGAGAGAGAAATCGGTGAAGTCTGGTCAGGACCACTTCAAACCATTCATTGTGCCCCCCAACCCTGCCACATGCTGAGGTGTCACCCTTGAAAACTGAAATCTTTAAAGTTCTCGGAAGATAATGGTACCCAGCGTCTTGCTAATTTTTGTAAGAACAGATTCATGTTCTCTCACCTAAAACTAAATATATTGTGTTTGACATTCTCTGAAACCCAGAACAAAGGAAATGTTTTCATTAGGATCTGGGGATACATTTTTAGTCAGTCCACTTGGCAGGCTCACCAGGAAGCTGTGTTACTTAAAACTGGATGGTCTAGAAAAACTGAGGTTCTCCTGGGACTTCCGGGTGCTGGGGAATTGCTGTCTGGAGACTCTCCAGGCCAAGCCTCTTAGCCAGGTTCTGCAGAAACAGTCCCAGCCTGGCGTTTGCTGGAAGGTACCCGAAACTGCTTACTGAGGAAATGTCACCTGGCCTTGCCCTTGGGATTTGGTGACCCACAAAGGAGGGCACAGGGTACAATTGTAAAAGCCACAGAAATGCTTATGGGCAATGTCATTTCTATGAAAATCACAGGTTTCAGTTCTAGCCTACCAAAGTTGCATATGATTGAACCCAACTTATTTGTCTTCTCCAGGGAGAGGACAAGCCTGGAGTAGGTCTACTGATGATCAGGATGGCTGTGGGGGCTCTTGCTCAACTTGGGTCACTATCTTCTGCATATGAGAGCACTGTATGTGTGTACATGTGTGCACCCTCACATCTAAAACCTATTGCAGAAACAAGATATCTGATCTGTTTCTTATCCCATATTTTCCCAAGGGAGTTGAAGGGCAAAATAAAGAAGGAGAGCTCCAAGAGGGAGCTGCTGTCCGACACAGCCCACCTGAATGAGACCCACTGTGCCCGCTGCCTGCAGCCCTACAGGCTCCTTGTGAACAGCAGACGGCGATGCCTAGAGTGTGGCCTCTTCATCTGCAAAAGCTGCAGCCACGTCCACCCAGAGGAGCGGGGCTGGCTCTGTGACCCCTGCCACCTGGCCAGGTGAGCAGGGCTTGGAGACAGAGTGACCGTAATGGCTTCTGAATGGGGTTGGTGGAGGAAATGAAGGGGCAAAGGTCTCTGCAACCTGCGGACAGCACATCAGGCCTGTCCACATTTCCCTGGCAGAGTGGTAAAGATGGGATCCTTGGAGTGGTACTACCAGCACGTGAGAGCCCGCTTCAAGAGATTCGGGAGTGCCAAAGTGGTCCGGTCCCTCTGTGGGCGGCTGCAGGGTGGAGGTAAGGAGAGGACCCGCCTGGAGGGTGTTCTTCTGTTCCCTGGAGTGTTTCAGAGTCACACAACCTTTGGAGTGTGGCTGGCAACTTCTGTGTGAGGTGCGGCCCTAGGCAGCCCTCTGCCCTGGTCTGGCCTCCTGGGAGTTCCAGCTTGCTATAGACAGCCCTAGTGTCTGCAATCATATATTTTTTCTAAAACTTCACACTGAGTCAAGTACTTATAGCCAGGTTTCTGGGCATTCGTGGAAACTCCACGACCCATGTTAACACTGCCCCTTCTCGGGCCCTGCTTCCCTGAACATCCATTTCTGGGGCCTGGGCATCTCACATGCTTCTGGTGAGAAACAAGACTTAGAGAGTCTTGTGATTCAGTCATTCATTGTAATGTTTTGAATTCAAGCACTTATTTCATGATGAACCAGACAGTTGCTCAGCCCACTGTGCTGCCTTAGGCTTCTGGGAGGAGAGTATTTGGTAGAAGGGAGGGTGGGAGGATGCCTAAGTTTGAACCTAAAATGGGAGACAGAGCCAAGTCTGAGGAAGGACACGTTCATCCCTGTGACTCCGGTGCATTAAGTAGCCAGGCATCCAGGCTCGGGCAGCCACCAAGACTACTGAGGGAGCCTCAGCATCCTTGATCCTCCTCCAGGATCAAGGTGACATCCCCAGGGGCATGTGGCAGGTGCCAGGCTCCCAAAGCAGGCAGACCCAGAGCAGATATGGGACTTCTAAGTGGGGGTGTTCCCATCATTCCCCTGGATATCACCTCTAGGCTTCCCTGTGAAGAAGCACCTTGTGTGTAACTGACTTTTACATTGATAAGAGGAGCAGAGCTTACCACAACCAGCCTTGGGGCCTCCAACACAGGTGTTCCTGGGACATCTCAGTGTGTTGTTAATTTGGAGCACAACACCCTCCTCTGTAGCAGCTGTTAGCACCTGCAGGCTCAGGTGATGTCCCACCCCTTATTGAAGAGAGGGTAGGATGAGAAGTCATCTACAACTAGACCATTTTAGGAGTAAAAGAAAATGCCACAGAAACCACGTTGTGTTCACAGATGTGACTAGAAGCCCCTGGCAACCCAGGACAGGCTGTCACCCTGTTCTCCAGGCCACCTCTGCATGGCAGCCACGATGTTACAGGCTGAGCCCGTGGCTAAAGCCACATTCCCAAGTTCTGCAAGGGCAGACTGGAGCTGGCCCAGGGCTTAGCAGGAAACATACCCTGCATAGGAAACACAGTACCACAAAGCACAAGAGACTCAGGACCAAAGGAGGCTCCCCACAGGCACATCGGGACCCCCTGGGCCTGGAAGATGCCGATTTCGAGGGGCCACATGGGCTCGGGGAGGCGTCTGTCGCTTAGAAGTTGACAGGATTCCAGAAGCTTAGCCAGCTCAGAACTGGCTGGAGTTACTCCTCTGCAACTGCCAATTTCAAAACTGTCCCCATAGCCAGGAGGTGGCGCTATGAGACAACAGACAACACATCAAGCTGCCCTTGCCGGGAGTCCCTGCAGCTGCCAGCAGCCTGGCTGAGGTGTCCCCCTCCAGCCAGGAGTGATGCCCCCAGGGCTCTACTCTCCCCTGCTGTAAACACAACACATTAAGACTGAGTAGAAGAAAGGAGAGGGGACTGTCTTAAAATAATTAAACTTAAAGGTAAAGTTACTGTTTCGAGAACCAACCCAGCCAGGGCCAGGACGTGGTGCAAACCTCATTCTCCCTCTGAAAGCCGGGCGCTTGGGTCGCTGCCAACCTTCAGAGTGAGGTCTGTTTCCAGGGCCTTCCATCGGCTCTGCCTGGGGAGCAGTCAGTATGAGAAAGAAAAGGTATCTGCTGTTACGCACACAGCCATCCCCTGACATTCATGTCAGGAATGTGGAAAAACCTTTGGACCTGTAGAACACGGCTGTCAGACAGAGCCCCATGTAGAGAGATGCCAAGAGCCCCAACTAAAAGGATCCTGAAGGCTGTGGGTTGCTTTGCTTTTGACATCATCCTGGGTCAGCCTGAAGCCTCCAAAGCTGCATTCTTGCTCCTAGGGGCACAGAGCCCTCCCTTTCTGCCACCCTGCAAAGGTATCTCTGCCCACCACGCCCCCTGCAGGCTCAGGCTCAGCAGGTGACAGAGAGAAGACTTCCAGGCCCATGGTCCAGCAACCCAGCAGCCCAGCAGCGCAGGGCAGGCAGCAGGTCCCCTCTGCCC
>NW_008359763.1:351076-388576 GCF_000622305.1 Nannospalax galili | reverse complement strand
ATGCATGAATAGGTAGATGGGTGAGTGACTAGAAGAAAGGATGGAGGGATGGAGGGGAGGAGGGAGGGAGAGAGTGAGCAGAGAGGGAGAAAGGGTTAGTTGGCAGGTGAGTGCAAGGATGAGTAGATGGACAGATAAGGGGTCTCCTCCCAGTCTGGCTCCCCGTGGGTGGAACCAGGCACCTGTCTGTTTCAGGTGGGCCTGAGCCAAGTCCGGGAAAGGAGAGTGGGGACAGCAAGCAGACAGATGAGGATGGAGAGCTGGACACAGAGGCCCAGGCTCAGGCCCTGGGCAGCAAAGTAAGTCCTCTAGAGGCACCACCTCTCATCCCAAATCCCCACCCTTCTCCCATCCATCCTCATGCCTCCCCAGCTCCCCAACACCTCCATCCAGCCACTCCACACCTCAAGCACCTGTACTTATTCTCCTCCCACCCCCACCTCCACCTGGTAATGTCCATGCCCTCTGTAGTTCCTTGTGGCTAGAGTTGAACATGGAGCCCCTCCCTCCCAAGCCTGCATGGGAGCCCAGTGATCACCTCAGAGCCCCCAAACAGGCTGCAGATGGGCAGAGCCCACTACAAGACCTGGCCTGGCTGATTGGAGTCCTGGGGCTCACAGATGTCTTGACAAAGGGTGTGTAAGAGGATAGACCTATGTTCAGATGGCTGGAGGGCCCTACATACATGTGACCTTAGCACCTTTCAGAGAAATGGACCTACGGGGTTTCCTAGGAAGCTCTTTGCCCTTGTTCAGCACCAACCCATGGGCCTTATTTTTATTGAGAATTTTTTCAATTATCTTTTATCTTATTTGTTGTGGTAGAGACAAGTCAGGCAGCCCCGGGGCTTGGGGATAGAATGGCAGTAGGGAACCAGAAGAAGAAGGGGCCAGCAGGCGAGTGTGAGTTTGGCCTTGAACCCTTTATGGGTGATGAAATCAGGTCTATAGAAAATCTATCAAATCTATAAAATCAGGCCTGTGAGCTGTTCTAAGGGAGCATAGTTGTCTTTTGCATGGAATCTAATTCACATCATATGCTGAACTCGCTGAACACTACCCAGTACCTAGAATGTTCTCCACTGAGACATAAATTTACAGGGTCAAGGTAATTGTACTAAAGGAGGTTTGTAAACAACTGCTCACACATCTAAAGAACAGGGTTCACTTCACCCACCTCCACCCCATAATCAGCATGCTACACAGACTCGAAGTCCCGGGACATCTTCCCCGTGAAGAGTTAGAAGCACCTTTGGCCCGTCACAGCTTCCCACCCAGAACCCACATGCCTTACAGCTGGGCTAAGACTCGGTACAAAAGTCTCCTGATGGGGTGGGGACTGTGGGCTCCCGGGCCCCCTTGTGACCCCAAGGCACCTTTGAGTTCGTTTCTACCTGGGTAGATATCCCAGGGGAGGCTGCCAACAGTGCGCTGAGGTGTGACCGACCCCTCGTTTATCTTATACCTGTGAAGAAAAAGCGTCTGCTCCCCTTCTGTGACGTGAACTTCGAGGAGGACTCCGACCACGCCACACAGCCTTGCGGTCATACCCTGGGCCTGTCCTCAGTCCCTGCATCCACACGCAGCCTGCAGGTCAGTGAGCTCCAGTCTCTGACCACCATCTCTCCAAGAGCCTGAGCTGGGCAGCAGGTGTTTGGGCCTGGGTTAGGTGGCACTCAGGGACACAGTGGCAGATAGCCAGGCAGTCGTACCAGGCTCTTAGGGCAGGGGCACAATCGAGGCAAGAAATGAGGGCAGAAGGATCCAGAAACGTCAGACCCTCCCAAGACACCTCGGGAGACTAAGCAGACAGCTTGGAGACGTGGGGTCATGCAGGAGCCTGAGGCTAGGCAGGTGAGTCAGGGGTCTGGGGTGTGAGGATTGGTGCTCAGGCCATAATAAGGCACAATTCCTGTGGCTCAGGAGAGCAAAGTAGAGAGCAGCACCCACCAAGGAGGTAGACGGGACCTGACTTTGAGCTGCGTCTCCGTCTTACTCAAGGGCATTCTATTGCTCAAATCTAGACTATGAATGGCGAGGTCTGCTCTTAATGTTTACCCCTGGACACTGGCTTCTTCAGTGTGGTCCGAGAGGACTTTGAGTGCTCTGCTGACTAACCATCCCACCTTGGCCCTGGGAACTTCTTTGGAGTCCTGGCCTCGCATCTGGGCAAGGGCTGGTAATTTCTGTTTTACAGAGGTGCTTTTGAGAGAGGCCGTGCCTGGCATGCACAAGGTGCTTAGATAGGTTGTAAAAGTAGCTGCGGACACAAGAGGCAAAAGAAGCCCAAGGCAGGGTCCTGAGCTCCAGCTCCCAGCAGCCTCTGGGTTCAGACAGTGCTAGAGTAAGCTGGGGAAGGACTGGGTCTTCTGATCCTCATGGAAAGAGGAGACGACCAGTAAGGGACCGCAGAAGTCAGCCCCACAGGGGAACTTTGGGCCACAGGCCCTGCTTCCTCTGAAGGTTAGGCCAAAGTGTTTATACTTTCTGTTCATACAACTTGCTTCCTGCTCCCCATGCCCTGCCACCTCTGCTACCCCACCAGCTGCAGTCAATTGCAGAGGAGCTGGCCAGAGAGCCTTCAATCCCGGGAGCCCTTGGGGAAGGTGGCACCATGTAAACACCCCTGAGGTCCTGAGGGGAGCCTGTTCAGGAACCCCACCCCCACCTCTTGTACTCTAACCATCAAGGATTATAGAAGTAGATGTGGTAGCTGTGACCCCATCCCCCAAGAAATAACTAAGTCCTTCCCAGTGGTATCCTCAAGGCTTCAGCCTCTGGGTGAACCTGGGTCCCTGGGCTGCTCAGGAGTGCTTCTATCTCCTGTGAGTTGCCTGGCCAGTGTCCTAAGGAACTCCAGCCTCACAGGCATGAGGCAGAACGGTGGAGAATGCTCCTGGCACAGTATTTAAAAATAAGAGAGGAGTAGTGTGGAGCAGATGGTTGCCTAGTAGTCAGTCAAGTAACACTACAGACCGTGGACAGCCAAGGTTGACAGCCCCTGTGCTCAGTGCCCCTCAGGTGAGCCCTTCTCCGAGGATGCCACCTCCCTGGAGCCTGAGGTTCTGAAGGAGGCTGGCGCCGGGGCTTTGGAGTACCGTCCTGGTCCAGAGGAGCAGCTGGACAGCCCCTCACCCTCCAGAGAGGATACCTTCGCTGACCTGGGCCAGCCTGAAGCCCCCCACAGGACAGCCCTGGAGACCACAGCTATTCTGGGTGGGTACTCTAGCAAACCCTTTCCAGAGGGAATCCGGGGGCCCGGGTCCCAAAGAAGTCGGGCCCTCCCTCTAGTTTGCATAAACAGGTTGGCTAATTCCTTCAGCATGATTGATTGTCCTTCACCAAACCCCATGCTTTCTCCGTCCCAATGCTCCCTGTGACACCCAGTTATACCAACAAAGGCACTAAGCCACCCCACCCCACCCCTGCCTCCTGCCACTGGTGTGGGATACGGACGTGCCCGTTTCCACAAAGTGGCCAAAGTCACCGGTCACCTGAATGACTTTGACTGTAGACAGGCCAGTTCTACCAAGTCCAAGGCTCCCCTTGGAGAGCATTGAAGCCGTCCCGTTTAGGTGCCCGGTGCCACCCTACCTGTAGCTGTAGGTGCCCATAGCAGCCCATCAGGCTGTCAGGAATTAAATAACGTAAATTGGCTGTTAGATTTTATCGGCTGGTTCTGCATTCAAATGAAATCCCTGAATCTGCCTCTTCCTGTGCCTGAGGGAGCTGGTGTGCCAGTTCAGCAGCTCAGACAGATTAAGTCAGAGCAAATAAGATCACAGCACAGGCTGCCTTCCACCCCACGGTGGCTGCAGGGAAGACTGTCTACTCCTGTCTCCCCTTGTCCTTGGCCTACAGGGACTGTAACCTCATGCTCCGTGCAGTGGTTAGGGTCCTGGGGACTTTGGGTACAGGCGGCTCCACCTCCCCCGCAAAACAATGACTAAATCAACCTATATGGACCAATGGTAAGACGGAGACCTTGGAAGACTTCGTGGGATGATGGCACATCCCTAGAGCATGTGGAAGAAGTAGGCGGGGCATGGAAGGTGAGAGACAGACACAGGAAAGCCAAGCTAAGGCCCTGGCGTCGGGCAGATTTGAGACTGGAGCCCAGCCATCCTCCTTCACTGATTCTCACACAACTTTTCACATATCAGTGTCTCCGAAATGGGGGTGTCTCACAGTGAACATGGTGAGACAGGAGTGTCAGACTGTGGCCAGCAACTCTCTTGACGGAGCAGTAGACTGTCCATGAGGTCAGGGACATGAAGACATGGTGTGCCGGCTGATCACATGACTTCCCTGAACCTCAGTGTCCTGGATAGGAAAAGCAGTTACCCATGTATGGCCACCCCCAGGTTGTAGGGTCTAAATAAGATGGTCACATCGGTTGACAAATGGCCACCAACTTATCAGCTTAAAGCAACACTGACACATGATCTCACAGGGGCCGGCATACAGGCAGGGTTTGGTGTGTCCTTGGCCCAGGGTCTCCCAGGTTCTGAGGAGCTCAAGTATCACCTGACACTCAGACTGTCCACACACTCATGTAGGGGGTGAGCAGGATGGATAGTGTATTGTGGCCTGCTGAGAGCGTCAGGCACAAGCAGAGCTGTGGGGAGTAATTTTTGGTGAGGAAAAATTACTCAGAGCCGTGGGGCCACATTCCCCTGGGGCCCAGGAATAAGCATTCAGGCCTCACTGCAGGGGAGAAAGCACACAGAGCTCTGGGAATCATGACTTTACTCTAGAATGAAAAATGATTGGCTGTGGCCACATTGGTGTGAACATCGCCCTCATTGGTAGACACGTGGTCCCAGGCCACCACTGCCCTCCACATGTGTGGACTATGGTGATGTTTACAATGTAGAATGTGGGATTATATTTAACCCCTCAACTCCTCCTCCCTTACCCTTACCCTCCAGGCCAGGAGGCTCTTTCTTGAAGATGTATATGGGGATCCTTGGTCATGTGACCTCAGAATCTGCACCCAGTCCTCATAGGAACATGGCTATGGCTTCCAATTCTTCCCCCTCTCTTTGCTTGGTTGGAGGAAACGTGCCTGTGGACGCTCAACTTTTCATTCCTAGTAATTTAAACCCTCTTATCCCACAGGTGCCATCAGGAAAGAGCAGCTCCCTCCCCAGTACCTGGCAGATGTGGACACCTCTGATGAAGACAGCCTCCAAACTCCCAGGGCAGCCTCCCAGCATTCCAAGCGCAGGGCCCGAGCTGTACCAGAGAGTCAGGTGCGGACTTGAAAGGATCCCTTCTCCTGCTACTCTGGGTGGAGCCTTTTTCTCCTCCGCACTGATTCACTTTAGAGAAATTAAAGCTTTCAGTGCTTTCAAACATCAAATGGCCTCTATCATGGGGATATGTCGTCAAGATATGTTTTTGTTGAAGTGAATTCATATAGCACAAAGCTAACAAGTTAAGGTTGACTGTTCTTCAAGAAGTTAAAAAGAAGTTATTCATGATGGCCAACACCTATAATCTAATGACATGAGGGACAGGCAGGAGGGCAAAAGGAGCTCTTCAAAAAGAAAAACACAGTTACTAGGTAATTCTTTTTTAATATTTTATTTTTATTTTACATACATGAGTGTATTACCTGCATGTATGTAAGTATACCCGTGTCATGCAATGCCCGCAGAGGTCAGAAGAGGGTGTCAGATCCCCTGGAACAGATGTTACAAATATGGGTGTTAGGAATTGAACCCAGGTCTTCTGCAAGGGCAGTCAGTGATCTTAACCACTGGGTCATCTCTCCAACCCCAGTTACTAGCTAATTCTTATGTGTGTTATATAAAACAGAGACTTATAATTACTTGTAATTATACGCCCACCAAAATTGAAAGCAGAGACTCAAAAAGATGTCTACAAACCTGTGCTGGTTTTATCCAGAGAAAAATTGCACTTGCCCTATCCTTAAGAACAGAGATAGTTTTTTAAACAGAAGCAAGGTGCCTACCAGGGGGCCCAGAGCTGTGCTGGAGAGCCCAGAGGCCATCTTCATCACAGCCTCTAATGCTCTAGTAAGTGAACATTTGCATTTCAAAAAGGCAGCTTCCAGGTCCAGAGTTCTAGGCCTGATGCAGGCTTTATTTAACTAGCTGTGAAGTTTTACATACATGTGAAATGGATCTAGAAGGAAAGACCCAGAGAGGTTCCCACCTCCTGCTGGAGATGGAACCCAGGGCCTCTCCCATGCTAGGCAAGCTCCCTAACCCTCAGTGGCACAGGTTTGGTTTGTGAGACAGGGGATCCCCATAGAGCTCAGGTTGGCCTTGAGCTGGCCACCCTCCTGCCTCAGCCTCCTGATAGCTGGGATCAGGCACCACTGCCATACCAGCTCTTCCCTTCTTTTCTCGCTTTCGTTTTTTGGGTTTTGTTGTTGTTGTTATTTATTTTTTGTTTGTGTTTTTGTTTTGGTCTTTTTGACCAAAAAGTGCTTGGTCCCTGTAGCCCCAGCTGGTCTGGACCTCACTCATTTACCTTGCTGGCCTAACTCGCTCAGCCTTTGTCTCCCTCCCCCCCCCCCCCCCTCCGTCCCCCCAGCCACCCCCTCCCCCCCCTGCTGGGGTGGTTCGTGTTTCTTTTTTTTCTCTGTTCTCTCTCCAGGCAGCCTTTGTCCCCCCCCCCCCCCCCCCCCTTCGGGGATCCAGAGACCAGCTTCTCATCCTGGTGTGGTGGTCTTCTCTTCTCTTCCTGTGGCATTTCACAGTGACAGCGTCCCTGGTGGGTGGATGGTGGCTCTTTTTCAAGTCCCCCATCACTACATAGGCCAGCAGACAAAGGCCATCTGCTGAGCACCCTCCCAAGGTTATTGATTACCGCCACCTCCACAGATACCAAATGAGCCCAGGTCACACGCCCCCTGCCAGTGCCCTCCTATGGTAGGCATGGGCCGATGGTTCATGGGCACCTGCTTTGACATTCATTTCCAGCATGCATACGTTCTTCCCCCACTCAAAGTCCTCAGCGCTGTGGTAATTACCTACCAACAATGGCAGCGTCCTGCCCCTGTGACTGTCATTTCCCTCTCTTAAGGCCAGGCGAGCGGTAAATGAGATAATGTGGGGAAGATGCACCTGCCCGCAAGGAAGCAGAGCAAAGAGAAATTGATTTTTCCCCAGCTCCGTCTGGGAGATAATAGACTGTGGCTGACTCAAGAGTCTGGTGACTCAAGGATGAGGAAGTTGTACTTTCCGTCACAAGTGACCCAGGGCTCTTGCTAGCTAATGACTTTGGTCACCTTGTTCTGCTCAATGCACAACTTCCTGTGCCAATCAGCAGCTGCAGGGAGTAGCTGCCCAGTGGCGGCCATGGTCCCCGTCTTTATCCGCTTTGTCTGACTAGGTTTCTCACCTCACTCTCTACCCCTCTCCCCTAGACCCATTCCCCTCTCTTGATTCCACTTCAGCTAGTGTTCCTGAAACCTTGGTGTCAGAAAGGGGTTTGTTTCGCAGTTAGCCTCCAGGGCCATGTGCTGAGTAGTAGACTTTTCAGGACTTTGGGGCTCGAGGAGGCAGATACCTATGGGCAGGGCCCCCCCGACCACAGCTTCTCTCCCTCTCCTACAGATCTTGGAGCTGAACAGGCGCATGTCAGCTGTGGAGAACCTGCTGGTCCACCTGGAGAATACAGTCCTGCCACCCTCAGCCCAGGTAACACCCTGGGCTGTACAAGATCAGCCTATGACCCTCCATTAAGGGAGGCTGAGGTCCCAACTTTGGTTGCAAAGGAAGAGTCCCCAGAGGTCTTGCAGCTGGTTGGTGCATGATGCTCCAAGAACAGATGAATGGATTCTCCCACACAGACCACCCCCAGCTGGGCTGGACCCACCAGGACGCTTGACATATAGAGATAACCACCTATCCTAGGGTCTCACAGAGGGAATGGGAAAGAGCCTGAAGGACACGCTTAAGCTTGCAGCCCCAGGGCCCTGGATCACAGCAGGGCAGGGCCTTCCCACACCATGTGGCCACATGACTAGTGAAGGTCTTAAGGGCTCTGACAGAATATTGAAGGCTAGGTAATTTACAAAGAGCGGAGATTTGTTTGACTTTGCTTTCTAGAGACTGGAAGTTCATGGAGTAGGGTCGTCATTGTGCTGACCATCCCGTGGTAGAGGGACGGGATGGGAGGGACAAGCTAGTGAGCCAGTGCATGAGGCCCTGGCTCAATTTTATAAGAAACTCACTCTTGTGAGCCCCTCTATATGAGTTTCCCAATCACCTCTCATAGGACCCCAACACTGTAGCTCTGGGGATTAAGGCCCAGTATATGAACTTTGGAATATGGAAAACTGTAACAACACATCATGGAGGGTTCAGACTATATGGAGCCTTCTAGGCTCTACCTTTCCCTCTGAGAGAAACGGGAGGTTGGCACGAAAGAGAGTCAGCATCCAGCTACAAAAGGATGCCCTGCTGGCATTCTGAGCACAGCATATGAAGGACAGAGGAGCGCATGAGGAGGCAGTCAGGAGGCTATGGGGACAGGCCAGGGGTGAGAAATCGGGGACACTGGCCGAGGTGATGAGAGGCTGAGTTAACAGGATTGCATAGCTGGACGTGGAGGAGAATCAATGGTGAGTTCAAGGGCATTGACCTGAACAAGCCTTAAAGGACAGAGTGAGGGTCTGCAGAGAGTCTTTCCCAATCCATTGTTAGCTGGAGCATCGTTTGGTCTATATGACTCTTGAGATAGTTTGCCATTTTTGTGTGTGTGTGTTTATCACATGACTCTGATGCCTTCTAGGAGTTGATACATAAGTCATTCAATGAAAGGCTCATGCCCACAGGCAGACAAAACATGATATCAGCCTGTTACCTGCCAAGGATGAAGGTGGATCAGGCTCTTCACCAGCGCACACCAGCATGCTGGTTGTATGTGACCAGGAGCAGGGTGACACAGCATGCCTAGATGTCCAGCGGACAGTTGTGAGACGAATCCTCAGCCAGATTAGACAGCACGTGTGCTGAGCTGGACCAGCATCTCTAGCCTGCTCCACCTCTAGCTGAGGAAGCTCATGACCCACATCCCTCTTCCCATCCCTAAGTTGGGTACAGCCCGGGATAAACAAGCAGCGGCCAGCTGCTAGTGGCTGGCAGTCCTGGTAGTTCCTTTCCATCCGTTCATGCACCAACTCCACTAGAAGTCATAATGCCATTTACACAAACTGTGACTGAGGCACATCATGCTGGAAAGAATTTCAGGCAGCAGAGAAATGGCAACCGTCTGGTGCCCGAGGCCAGCCTGAGACAAACGTGCGAACT
The DNA here is from genome assembly GCF_000622305.1 of Nannospalax galili. Lineage (NCBI taxonomy): Eukaryota > Metazoa > Chordata > Mammalia > Rodentia > Spalacidae > Nannospalax > Nannospalax galili. Next base: position 379,287 of record NW_008359763.1, on the reverse strand, counting down.
TGCTCTGACTGTCTAACTAGCCAGGGTGAACAGATATTCTGGGTTCTTTATAGCTTATCTATGATGACCAGACATTGCAGGCTGCCTCCCTGGATCTGAACTCAAGCAGGCTCCCTGTGACAGATGGTGCCACTGAATCACAGCATACATGTGCTACCTTCTCACCTCTGTCAGCTATGTTCTGGTTTAATACCTGCTTCAAAGGTGACATGAGCTTGTCACCTCACCCTGTCCTGGACTCCAGTAAGTGTAGGACATGAAGGTCCCCATGGCTGTGCAAGCCCAGGACAGAGCCCAAAGCCCTATGAGAATTAAGAATTTCTAGACAGTGCTGAGAATAGCTGTGACACACTCCAGTCATACAGTGTGGAGAGAGCCAGAGACCCTCGTCCTCAGCTCTGTGAGCCCCAGCAGCAAGAGCCAAATGTCCAGGCCATGATCTCGGTGCAGTATCGTCTCAGTACAGGGGCTGGGGAGCTCCTGGAAGGGACTGGGAGCTCAGTGTGGCTGAGTACTTCCGTGAGGAAAGTTCAAAGACGGTGTAGACTGATGGGTCAACTTCAAAAGAGGACGTTCTACTCCAGACTCAGCATGGGTCAACCTGGAGAACTCAGCGAGGTATTCACAGACAGACAGTGTGTTCCCACTCATATGAGGAGCCTTGAGAAGTCGGGTTCACAGAGACAGAAGGAGAGCAATGGGGCCCAGGGCCAGGAGGCGGAAGGAGTCTCAGTCTAGCAAGAGGAAAAGAGCTGGGGGACTGAGCTGTGCACCTGAAAATAGTGAAGATGACAAATTCTGTATGCATACTTTACCCCAATAAACATTTTTTTCCTTTTTGAGACAGGGTCTCCCTGTAGCCCCAGCTGGCCTAGAACTCACCAGGCAGGCCTTAGTCTCCCAGAGATCAGCCTGCCTATGCCTGCCAAATGCTGGGATTAAAAGCATGCATGCACCATGACACCTGACCCCAATAAACATTTTTGAGGGTAGGGGAGAAGGGAAAAAATGTGGGTCTTAGATGGCCATGGACACTAGAGTGCCCCACCCCTTGGGACTCTGCAAGTCTGGGACAGGCTGTGCTGGAGAACGGGACAGGGAGCTCAGCTCCCAGACTGTGCTGAGGCAGGCCCACCTCCCAGGGCTGCCGCTGAGCCCCAGGCCTGGCCCCATCAGGGACCAGCTGTGGGATCGGAGCCCAGTGCTGATGCAGAGGAGGAGATGCTCAGGAGGAAGCTGGAAGAGCTGACCAGCAACATCAGTGACCAGAGCACCTCATCAGAGGAAGAGGAGGGCCGGAAGAAAGAAGCCACTCCAGATGGCACCCTCCCCGAGGTGCCCCCAGAGGTGAGACCTCCCCAAAAGTCCCCAGCACAGCAGCCAGCAGTTTACACTTAGACCATCAGCCCTTGCAGGAAGGAGGCTGGGGGATCAGCATACGGTGAGGAGGCTGGAGACCAGCCCTGGGAACTCAGGACAGAGCAGGGGCCTGCCTGCTACCTTACCACTGACCAGTGTCACCCTCTTGTCTCTAGCTGTGTGCAGCCTCAGGTCACATGGATGCTGAAGGAAGGAGCCCTCAGAGCCCTGGGGACCCTACCCAGCCTAGCAAGACCACAGATGAGGAGCTGTTAGAGCTGGAGGACAGAGTGACCACGACAGCATCCGAGGTTCAGCAAGCTGAGAGCGAGGTATACCCTCAGCTCCTAGATGGAGCCAGAGGATGCAGAGTGCAGGTCTGGGGTTTCTGACCCCCACATTCCCACCCCTGATTTTCTCTTTACCTCTCTCCTCCCCATTCAACCTGGGGAGGGCAAGCAGGCTTTTCAGTCATGAGAAAGGTGTGTGTTATAAGTCACTATCCCCCACCCCATGAGCAGAGCCTGGACAGAGGCCAAGAAGTTAGGGAAGTGGGGCTCAGGACCAGACTCAGCAGAGGGACCCCATGAGCCTCAGCAGCAGCTGCAGAGCTGAGGACTTGGAGAGAGACACCAACAGTGCCCAGGTTTGGGCCACACCAGCACGTGCACACCTCTGAGGGACAGAAGGTGACTCAGGCACTGCGCTGCCGCCTGCACCGCCCTCCCCCTGGAGTTCTATAAGGAAGAGAGACCTGTACCCACACGGTGGGAACGGCCAACACTCCAGCCCTCAGCAGCAAGTGGTGCCCAAGGAAAGTGGGCGTGACCCCCAGGGAGTGAGCCAGGCCCAGGTCTGTCCTTCACAGACTCCTTCTAGAATGTGGCTGGCATGTGCAGGGCACACGGAGGGCATCTATGAAGACCTAGACAAAACTTCTACCCTCGTGGAGCTTAGATTCTTAGTGGGAGGAGACATACAACGGAAATGAAAACAGAAAATAATCCCATCGTGAAAGAGTTGTGAGCCCAGACAGCCCCTGCTTAGAGAAGCCGGCAGGAGGGACAGCAGCACAGCAGGTCTAGGGGACGGGAGACCAGGCAGAGTCAGCAGGATGTAGAAGAGCCCTAGGGACGGTGGGAGGCTTGGTGATGACTTCTGTGAAACCCTGAGACCCACACACAGCGATAGGGAAGTAGAGAGAACGGTCCCAGGGGAGGGAAGATGAAGAAAGCCCTAGGGGAGGCCACGGGGAAAAGCTGAGGGGAGGGGCTGGGGATGTGGCTCTGTTGTAGAGCCTGTACTTGGCATGAGCAGGGCCCCAGGTTCAGTCCCCCCCCTGGGGTTCAATCCCTAGTACCACAAAAAGAAAGGGAGGGGAGGGAGGGAGGAGAAGGGAAGGGGAGGGGAGGGGAGGGGAGGGAAAAGACCAACATGGTTTATTTCCAAAAGCTTCCTGTGGGGTCTGGAGGAGGAGTGGCCAAAGGGATATGGAACAGGACAAGGATGGTTCTGGTTGTAGCAGAAGGCAGTGGCCAGGTCAGAACAGCCCAAGCTGCCCCCATCACATCCCCAGTGGGAGCCAGACTTCCAGATGTGCCAGCAGAAAGTACAAAGCACCCCTCAAGTCTCTAGGGCACCGGGTGAAAGTACCCCTCCCTGACAACCAGTCAGGATGGAGAGGAGACCCCAGGACATGGCTGTGGTTGGGACTCTGATCTTCAGAGGAAACAAGTAAGATCCATGCCGTGAGTGAGCCGGAGAAGGTGCTTTAGGGATCTGAGATGGGACGTTCAGTGGCATCTGTCTATCTGTCTGCTCTGCTCCAGGTCTCAGACATAGAGTCCAGGATCGCAGCCCTGCAGGCAGCAGGACTCACAGTGAAGCCTTCAAGAAAGCCCCAGAGAAAGTCAAACCTCCCGGTGAGCTGAACAGAGGAGTGTAGCGCCAAGTCTGTGCCCTCCTGGGACCTTCTCAATAGCCCACAGGGGCACCCAACCTTTACAGGAGCCCACCTTGCCCCCTCCCAGTATCTCATGGAGTGAGAGCCCTGCCCTGGACGATACTGACAGTCTTGTTTCTGACAACCAGTTAGGGAAGTGGACCCCTGCAAAGGCTTTTTAAACTAATTACTTATTTTTAAAATATTTTATTATTTTTATTTTTATGTGTATGAGTGTATTGCCTGCATGTATGTAAGTATACCCATGTTATGCAATGTCTGCAAAGGCCAGAAGAGGATATCAGATTCCCCTGGAACTGGAATTACGGACGGTTGTTAGCTGCCATATGAGTTCTGAGAATCAAACCCGGGTCCTCTGTAAGAGCAGTCAGTGCTCATAACCGCTGAGCCATCTCTCCAGCCCCTATTTATTATTTCCAAATGGAGAAAGTTCCTCATGGGCGTGGAAGAAGGCTCAGTGGGCAAAGTGCTTGTTGCATAAACATGAGGACCTGAGTTCAATCCCCAGAACGCATGTTAAAAAAAACCATGTGCCCAGGTGTAATGGCACATGCTTGTAACCCCAACACAGAGAAGTAGAGATCAGCATCTCTGGGGCATGCTGATCCACCAGTCTAGCCTACTTGGTAAGCTCCAGGCCAGGAAGAGACCCCGTGTCTAAAAGAAATGGTGGATGGTTCCTGAGGAATGACAGCAGAAATTTTCCTCTGACCTCCACATGGACGCATGCACAAACACACACACACAGAGAGAGAGAGAGAGAGAGAGAGAGAGAGAGAGAGAGAGAGAGATCCCTATGTAAAACTCCAGCTCCTGCTCTGAGATTTTGAATCCAAAAGCAGCAACCTGGGCAGTCAAACTTCAGGTTGGAGAACTTAATGCGTTGCCATTTGAGATGACTGTGGCTTAGAACAGTGGACGGAAGGGACTCATCACTGGACCTACCCTTATAGTGCTGACCACTATAGTGCCGTAACCCAGCATCCTTCCCCAAGTCCAGTCATAGGCATTGGACAAAGCCATGCTGGGGGAGGGGATTGGGTAGGTGACTGAAGGATGCTCTGCAGGGCCCCTATGTAGGGTCAGCCTGACCAGCCAGGCAACATGGCATTTCAGATGAACAACACCTGATATCCTGGTATATCCTGTGTGACCGAAAGGCCGTACCACACCAAGAAATTATTCATTGTTATCTGGAATGGAAAGCTAACTAGAAACTGTATTTTATTGTGCAAAGTCCACAGAACCTTATCCAGCACTCTGGGTGGTGGTTTGTGGGGACACTCTGCCCCAACATTCTTGACTGGTGTCTATAGGGGGCGTCCGTCCTGCATCCTGATAGCCTAGTCAAGTCCCTCCCTGAAACTCATAGTTCAACAAGATGATGATAACATGAGTTTCTTCCTTGGCCTCCAGATCTTCCTTCCCCGAGTTGCTGGGAAACTTTGCATGAGCCCAAAGGACCCTCATGTAGACCCCGAAGACCAGACCAAGGTGTGTTACACCACCCTCCTCCCACAGAAGCTCCACAGTGGTGGGGGGGGCAGAATGAAACGTGACCCCGAGAGCTAGCAGTGCCCATGAGGGCCCTCCTCTGATGGGCCCTGATTTGAGGGAGGGCAGCTGCTGGGACAGGGAGATCACACCCCAGAGTTGTCCTGCTCAGGGACAAGGTACCTTAGGCATCTGTCTCTACAAACCCGTCAGTCTCAGGCTGCGGCAGACCCGCACGCATCCCCAGGTACTTGTGCTGCCCAGCTCAGGCACTGGAGACCCATCGTCTATCTGAGAGACACAGCAGCGGGCTGTTGGGAGTGAAAACACCAGGAGCCAATGTACAGGAAAAGAGCCCAAAGATGAGAGGGACTCAGGGAAGACACTCAGATGTGGCAAGAGTGGAAGAGGAGAGGCCTGGGGGAGAAGGTCCAATTATTTAGGGGGTGTCTGCAACAGAATTGGGGTCCTGTTCCAGGCCCTGCCTACCTCCAGATGCCCACCACGGGCACTCATTCAAGTCTAGCCACTTGCCAGCTTGTCAGCTATAAGCACTGCTGATTCTGTATCCACCTTTCAAAGACCTGGTGGGTGGGCAGTGGGCTCAGAGAAGTGGGTGCTTGGCCAAGGTCACACATGTGGGAGTAACAGCTGGGTCCAGGCCGAGCCCTGAGTCCTGACATCCATGTATTCCTGTGGGTCCTAGGAAGCCCAGCCCACAGGCTCCAGGACTTGTCTGCAGGAGCAGCCCCCATGCACACCGGAGAACCCTAGACTCTGGGAAGAATTTCTGGGGGAATTGGGTTATTTCACTCTCTCCACTCCTGCAAAGGCCAAACAGAGAATGAATTTCTTTTCTTTTGTAGAGAGATGAACTGGAAAGGAGGGAGCAGGAACTGAGGAACAAGGGCTGTGGGGAGGGAGCACAGTTGAACCCCACAGATCCTTTACAGAGGCTGAGTTCATAGCAAAGGAACAGCACTGAGATTTGAACCCAGCTCCACAGTGCTGAGATTTGTACTCTTTCAACCCCACCACCCAAAACTGTTGGTTTCCCAGACAGGTCTTCCATGCATGTGTTGGTGCTTAAGTTAGAGACAGCTGCATTCCGGGGCTGTTAAAAAAGTTTGGCTATTAGTAGCAGAGAACAGAAAACAGGTGACCTGGGTACAATAAAAAGTTCAAATGATCTCAGTGTTCCTGAACATTACAATCCATGATGCCCAGAAATGTTCTTTTGCTCCTAGGCAGCGGCCATGCCCTATCTCCTGAGGAAGAAGCATTCCCCTGGCAGTCAAGGTAAGAGCCACCTGCTTCCCTCTCCTGCTTCCCTGGTGGCTGGGAAACGAGCTCAGAGGAGGAACACAGCCAGCACACTCCTCCCTAACCTGTGGGACTCATCCCAGGCCTCCTCCCCTGGCAGTCAAGGTAAGAGCCACCTGCTTCCCTCTCCTGCTTCCCTGGCGGCTGGGAAACCAGCTCAGAGGAGGAACACAGCCAGCACATTCCTCCCTAACCTGTGGGACTCATCCCAGGCCTCGGCTGAAGAAACCTACCAGGACCCTGGTGCCCCCCCACCCAGCGCCCATGCATATGTCTTGGGTAGATTTAAGCATGCACAGATGGTGCTGGTAGTGCTGGAGTTTCCATGGCTTCATATAAACGAGCTTGATGTGGCATATACTTCCTGTCCCTACAGAAGGTACAGGACATCAGTTAGTCCCCCTTCAGGTCTCAAAGGACATCAGCTTTATCGTGGACACAGTGAAAGTGCATAGGTTACTTTTTCCATCACTGTGTCCAAATTTCCTGAGAGAGAAACTTAAAGGAGGGAAGGTTAATTTTGGCTTACGGTTTCAGAAGGCTCAGTTCCATGGTCACTCTGCCCCGTGCACTTGAAACCTGTAACGAAGGAAGGTCCTCATTTCCTGTCAGTCAGGAAGCAGGGGGTGGTGAACAGGCTGGACCAAAGAGCAGTGGTGAGAGGTCTTCCCCACAGAGGGCACACACACACCTGTGGTGCTGCTAAATGTCATTTTGGGTAGGTCTGTGGTTAATTAAGCACCCCCCTCTGTTTCCTCAAAGGCATAGACAACAGTTCTTTTGATCGGAAGTCAGTGTACCGTGGCTCCCTGACACAGAGGAGCCCCAACAGGAGGAGGGGGACAGCCAGCCATGTCTTTGCGGTAACATCTCTAACTCTGTGACCTATTTGTGGGTTATTAAGTCTTGGGGGGAGGTGAGAATGAATTAAAACCAGAGAATCAAAGAATCAAAGTCAAAAATAATCAAAACTCTGCAAAAAGAGAATCTTAAAAGTACTTGAGAGGGGCTAGAGAGATGGCTCAGTGGTTAAGAACACTGACTGCTCTTGCAGAGGACCCAGGTTCAGTTCCCAGCACCCACATGGTGGCTAACAACAGTACGTAAGTCCAGACCCACACACCTGTGGTGCTGCTAAATGTCATTTTGGGTAGGTCTGTGGTTAATTAAGCACCCCCCTCTGTTTCCTCAAAGGCATAGACAACAGTTCTTTTGATCGGAAGTCAGTGTACCGTGGCTCCCTGACACAGAGGAGCCCCAACAGGAGGAGGGGGACAGCCAGCCATGTCTTTGCGGTAACATCTCTAACTCTGTGACCTATTTGTGGGTTATTAAGTCTTGGGGGGAGGTGAGAATGAATTAAAACCAGAGAATCAAAGAATCAAAGTCAAAAATAATCAAAACTCTGTAAAAAGAGAATCTTAAAAGTACTTGAGAGGGGTAGAGAGATGGCTCAGTGGTTAAGAACACTGACTGCTCTTGCAGAGGACCCAGGTTCAGTTCCCAGCACCCACATGGTGGCTAACAACAGTACATAAGTCCAGACCCAGGGGATCCAACACCCTCTTCTAACCTCCGCAGGCATTGCACAACACAGGGGCATTTAAAAGCATGCAGGCAATATACTCATACACACAAAATTAAAATAATAAATAATGTATTTTTAAAGTACCAGAGTTCACCAAGGAGCAAGAAGTACTAAGACAGCAGTACTAAGAGAGTCCCAAAGGGATGGGCTCAGCTCCAGAGAGCAGCTGGTCCAGGAGCCATGAGGCCTCAGGCCCAGCCAGTGCTGTGCCAGACCTGGGTGGGGAGGTTACCCTCCTGGAATTGTCCCAAACACCACCTCCATCTGGCAGTGCTGGACAGACCCACTGGATACAGAGGGTGCTCCCTGAAGACCCTCCCTGACCCAAGGCCCTCAGCAGCATGAGGACCCAACACAAGCAATTACTGTGTTGCTCATGCCGCCTGAGGCCTCTGCTCTGAGTCATGGACATCCCCAGCACTTCTCACACGTGTCACCATGATCTCAGATAACAAGGTTGGAGCCATCATCCTGGAGACACTCATAGTGACTCAGTAGCAAGTGCTTCTAATCAAGGTCTACTCTACATTTCCACGATGGAGTCCAGGAGGCAGGCTGCTTATAAAGAAAATAAGTTGATGCAGCCCCAGCCTGTAGAGTTCAACGATACATTCGGTGCTGGCATCGCCCCCTAGCAGGTACATCTGACAATGACAGGGATACATGTGAGGAGAGATTAGCTCACCAGACAGGAGACCAGGGAGCAGTTCAGGAGTCAGCTACAGGCTTGTTTTTTTAATGTGTCTATGTGAGTATATGTCAGCATGTGTCATGTGTGTGCAGACACCCTCAGAAGAGGGTGTTGAAACCCCTGGAGTTGGAGTTGCAGGCAGTTATAAGCCATCTACCATGGGTGCTTGGAACAGAGCTGTGGCCCTCCACAAGCAGTTATGAGTTACCCAACATGGGTGCTGGGAACAGAGCTGTGGCCCTCCTCAAGCAGTTATGAGTCACCCAACATGGGTGCTGGGAACAGAGCTGTGGCCCTCCACAAGCAGTTATGAGTCACCCAACATGGGTGCTGGGAACAGAGCTGTGGGCTGCTCCAAGAGCAGCAAGTGCTTCTAGCCACTCAGCCATCTCTCCAGCCCCAACTTCAGGCTTTTAAGCCAATTCCAGAGAGAATTGAGCAGGGTCCCAAAAGAATTACATTAATCCTTTCCAAAGACATGTTCCTAGTTACCTAAGACCCCCTCTTCAAGATCCATCACCATACCGGACAAAGCCTCCATTATATGAACTTTAGGGGATACCCCACATCCAAGCTATGCTACCCTCCCTGGTCCCCATGTCTCTCCCTGCCCCTGTCTTACCAGTTCAGCCCACCATCCAATCTTCATAACCCAAAAGTAGTTCAACAGTTCACTATCCAACCTCAGCTTACTGCCAGCTACAAGAGTGAGCAATGGGGGCTGGAGAGATGGCACAGCAGTTAAGAGCACTGGTTGTTCTTGCAGAAGACCTGGGTTCGAATCCAAGCACCCACATGGCAGCTAACAACTGTCCATAACTCCAGTCCCAGGGGATCTGATGGCCTCCTCTGACCTCCGAGGGCATTGCACGACATGGGTGCACTTACCTACATGCAGGCAATACACACATACACATAAAATAAAATTTTAAAAAATTTTTAAAAAGTGAGCAATGATCTGCCTGACTCAAGTCCTCAAAAGTTGTCCAAGAAAGACTGAGTTCCAAACTTCTTTTCTTGAAAAGTTGTCTTGGGCTGGGGATGTAGCTTAGTGATGAGGCCCCTGTTCAGCATGTATGAAGCCCTGGATTTAGTCTCCAACACCACAAGGAAAAAAAAAGTGATCTTGGAATTGTCCAAGAATTTATTTAAAATATCTGTCTGATTCTACCTTGCTGTCTGGGACGAATATTGACAAATACTGAAGAGGTGTTTCCATCTGTAAATATTTAGCAAAGCAGGTGACCGCAGCTGTTACCCTCTGCCTGCAGGCCCTTCCCACAGCTGTCCACATAGACTGTGTGTCATGCACATGGCCCATGGTGACACCGCCTCTCTACATCATGGCACCTAGACAGAACGTCCCCCAAGGACAGGTCTCAGGATAGCAGCTGGCTCTGCAGCTGTTCACATCCACCTAGAATTTAGTGTGCACTTGGTGGTTTTAGCCTAATTCTACACCCGGCACCACTGCTAACCAGTAAGTTCTGGTGAGCTTCACAGGACTGGAGGGCTACAGCCACCAAGCCTCCCAGCCAGCTCCTCCCTGCCACTCAGGCTCTGAGCCCTTTGTAGAACAGGCAGCTTCTCTCTCCTGGGAACCTCTGCTTGCATTTTCACCCTGTGCCCTGCAGACCTCTCTACACAATGAGACTGAGTAAGACAACTTCCGGGCCATCTTCCAAATTCCTTTCCCCATCTCTGGCAGAGCTTGGCAGGAGACAACCAGGCAGCCTTGCATCCAGGCTCCTGAGGGAACATCCACACAGGCTCTCAGTGAGGAATGATGGCAGAGCCCCAACCCAACCTCTTGATGTACGATTGTACAATCCTTGTCCTGGGGCTGTGGCCCTACTGGGGGACCCACACAAACCATGGCCTCTCATGGTCATGAACTCCATGTTTAGATTACACAGCATCTCATGGTGGAGATGCGGGACACCAGGAGAAAGCCATTCATGAGGCTGTGGCCTTTGCCTCTGCAGGAATCCCAACAAGAAGGGTTCCAATGCACACTGTAGCCAGTGGGAGGGCAGGGATGCCCTGTACCCTACATTTTGGTCAGGAATCAGGCCACTTGGCCCTCAAGATCTAAGTGTGGCCATCCCCCATGGAGAGCTGAAGACAGTGAAGGGCGTGTCTATTGATGGTGGCTTCAACATCTATAGGTTCTCAAATCAGAGCACTAGTGCCCTGACTTTGAGAGTTTTGAATTTTAAAGAACTCGCTGGACAGAAACACACACACCCCACTGGATGAGGGCCCATGCCACTAACCCAAGCTCATAGCTTGGAAAACAGGGTACGGAGAAGTTAAGCCTAAACAAGGGGCTGGGTAAGGCTGGTGCAAAGCAAACATGAGTAACTGAACAGTATGTGCACATGTGCACACATGGACCCGGTGCTCGCCTGTGTGTCTGTGTACCGTGTGCATGCTCACATGTCTGAGGTTGTATCCATCTATGTACATGTCTAGGTATGTGTTTTTGCACACATACTCATGTCTGTGTTTTTCTGTGTACCCAAGTGTCTGTGTACATGCTGGTGTGTGTATCTGTTCCCATCCATGTGGAGTGTCTATGCATACTCACCTAAGTATGTGTTCATACTCTACAGAAACCCGTGATGGCCCAGCAGCCCTAAAAGGTGAGGTTTGTGGGCACAGGACAGCACCAACAAAGCAGCCCACGCTGTTTCTTTCACACGGGCTCTGCCTGTGCTCACAGTCACTATCCCAGTGATACACAAGAAGAAACACCCATCTGTGTGAATCCACCTGTGAGATGACACGCTCCCAGACCTCGACTGTCACCAAGTTACTGACCAGAGTCAGGGCAGCTGCCTGCCTCTGGCCTGGGAGATGTAGCTGAGCTGGCTAACTGTTCCCTAGGACGACTCTTCTACCTGCCCTTTCACTGTGGCCACTTAGCCCTGTCCTCTCAGCTTTGCTTCCACAGATGGAATGGGAAGAAATAGTTCCAATCCTGTGCAGCTGCAAGTGTGTCTGTGGGTATGACGGGAAAATGGGCATCTAGACAGGTGGTGCGTGCACGACCCCCTGAGTGCTGAGGAGGAAGAAACATCTCCTCAGTGTACTGAGTCCCCACATCTACAGAGCCCCACGTTGGCTTCCTGTGTCCTCTGTGTCAAATGCCACAAGCTAAGCGGAGTACAACAGAACATGCTCTCTCATAGCTGCAGAAGCCAAAAGGCCAAAATCAAGGTGTCAGTAGGGTTGGCACAACCTGAAGTTTTGAGGGTGCTGGTGTCGCGTCTCTTCCCACTTCTGAGGGTGCAGCCATCCTAGGTGCACCTTGGCTCCGGGCCATGTCAGTGTAGTCTCCAAGCCCACCTTTGCATCACCTTTCCTGTGTGTCTCTGAACATCTGTCCTCTTCCCATAAGAACACCGTTACTGAAGGTCGGGCAACTTTACCCACTATGACAGCCTTCCTAGTGATATTTACAAAGACCTTATTTCCTGGGCTCCAAGATGGACATGAACTGAGGAAATGCTCTTTGACCCACTGCAGAGCATGAGGGTTCAAAGACTTAAAAACTCTGCAGTACACCCCAAACAGTGGGGCCTCGTCACTCCCCTGAGAACATAAAGAAGATGGGGGTGGGGCACCGTCAAGCGAAGCTCCTTTCTGCAAGAAGAGAAATCCATCCAAACAGGAAGTGTAGGAGAGGGTACAGTTTTCTCCTGCTTCAGGAAGTGCAGGGTGGCCACACCCTCAAACTTCTGCCCCTCCATTGTCCCTGCTCAGACTGTCAACTGCTCAGAATTCCAGCAGGTGCCCTGTGGTCCCATGATTCCAACTCTGTGACTAATCCCCTGACAGCCACAGCCCATTGTTCAAGAACTCAAGCAGAATGTGCGGAGCCATGAGCACCCTCAGGGCTGACCCCACGTGAGGCTGGAGAGATGGCTCAACGGTTAAGAGCACTCAGTGCTCTAGTAAAAAACCCAAGTTAGGTTCCTAGCACCTGTGTGGTGACTCTCAACCACCTGTAATTCCAGTGCTGGGGATCTGATGCCTTCCTGTAGCCTTCACAGGCATCAGGCACAAACATAGTGCACATACATGCATGCAGACAAAACATTCATACACATAAATAAATAAAACTCTAAAAATAAATTTTAAAAAAGAGGGCCCATGCCCAGAAGTCCATCTGCTGTGCCCAAAAGCTGGATCAAGAGTGTGTGGCTCAGCCGGGCATGGTGGTGCATGCCGTTAATCCCACCCAGCACTTGGGAGGCAGAGGCAGATGGATCTCTGAGCTCAAGGCCAGCCTGGTCTATGTAGTGAGTTCCAGGCCAGCTGGGGCTATAGGGAGAACCTGTCTCAAAAAGACTAAATAAAAAAAAAAAAAAAGTGTCTGTGGCTCTACTGTCCTGAGATCCATGTCCCCATTAACAAGATATTGGAAAAGCTCCCTGATCTCTGTGGTCAAGCCCTCTGTGGGACCCACTTCTCACTTCTGAAGCCAGGGGTAGCCTGAGGTGCCCAGGCCAAGCCTGCACCTGGGGCTCTACCCCCTGCCTCCTTTGGAACATCTCAAGCCACTCAAATTCCTCCTCAATCATACAGCTCCTCCAACGGATGTCAGCAGGTTTTGGGATGAGGAGAAGGCTGGGCTGAGGTAGAGATCCTCCTACCCTGTCTACTACCTCCCGTTTGAGGGACCCTCAAAGGGGCAATATGTCCAACTACACTGTGACAAAGCTACTTTTCTAAAAGGGCCCGCCATCTTGCCTATGCACACACACACATTCAATTCACAATGATGTTTAGGACTCTCCAGATTCCAAGGTCTCTCATCCTCAGTCACCTCGGGGGCCATGTGACCGAGTGCACATCCAAGGGAACCTCCCAGAAGACCCACTTCCAAGACAGAACCACACTGTACCATGGCAGTTCTCGCCGAGGTAGGAGGCAGGGCTGGCCGCCATTGCTAACCACAGAACTTCACCCAAGGTGGAACCAGGGCATAGAGGAAGCATGTAAAGCTCTCAGTGACCCTCATCCACAGGTGGGGACCACCCTTTCCAGTATTTCTTCCTCCACCCACCTCTACCCTCCACCCACCTCTACCCAAGAAGCCCACGGGCCAGAAGGAGGTGTCTTTCCTTGAGAACACAGATTCACTGATTCCCTGAAGGGTAAAGTGGCAACTGGAAGCTTTTCATAGAAGTCTCATGGAGGCCCCTGATTCATCTCTCTCACTGTTTAAGAATATTCATTGAACTTAAATGATCTTTCATCTAATTTGTAATTACTATTCGCCATATGGTGCCTTAGGTTCACAGTCCAAGTTAAATGTTGAATATTGCATATTCTTTTTTTTTCTGGTCTTTTTTCAGACAGGGTCTCCCTGTAGCCCCAGCTGGCCTGGAACTCGCTATGTAGACCAGACTGGCCTCGAACTCACAGAGATCCACCTGCCTCTGCCTCCCAAATGCTGGGACTAAAGGCGTGCGCCACCACACCCGGCTTGCATATTCATTTTAAAAGACATTTTAACAACTCAAGGTAAAAAGAATGAGCTGAGCATGCTTCAAAAGGCTGAATCTACTCAGAACTCACCAGAAGGAACCCTCTGATGTGAAGACCATGGGCTTTGGATGTGCTTTTTCTTCTACTTCGTAAATTTTTTTCTGAATGCATATGAATTACTTTTATAGTAAAATAAACCTGCCTTTAAAATGGGTTTTAAGTTTTTTATTTTGTGCATATATGTGGTGTTCGTAAATTTTTTTCTGAATGCATATGAATTACTTTTATAGTAAAATAAAGCTGCCTTTAAAATGGGTTTTAAGTTTTTTATTTTGTGCATATATGTGGTAAATGTACATGTTCATGAGGGTGTGTGATAGAGGCCAGAGATGGGCACCGGTGAGTCTCTGACTGACCCCGGAGGTCATCGATCAGGCTTCAGGAATCCACCTGTCTCTGACCCATCTACCCCAGGACTGGGGTTGCTGCCACATCCACACTCTAAACTTCCTTTTATGATAAACATAACCCTGTTTGTTTTATTTTTAATTTTTTGTTTTTTGTTGAGACAGGCTGATCTCAAACTCACAGCAATCTTCCAGCCTCGCCTTCCTGAGTGTTGGGTTTTTTACAGGCGTGCTCACCTTACCAGGCCCCTGTGCATGCATTAAACACTAGCTGTGAAGACTTGGGAAGGTCTAGAGAACATATTTTTAAATGGTAGACTCGGAATGGAATGGAGTGGCGGTGACCAGGGAAGGCTCCATGTGTGGACGGGCAGAAACGACAGCAGGGTTAGGAGAGCCATCTGGGCATGAGAGGCTTTCTGGCCTCCACAAAGCCGAGGCTCAAGTCAGACAGGAGAGGAGGGGAAGGGCACATGGAGCAGGGGCTTCGATTCGATGGCAGCATTGGCGCTAAGAGGATGCAGGGACACGTCACGGTGGAGTCTACCCAAAGGCAAGCATGAAGAGGGGTTAATGTGTTTTAAAGCCACTTGGCCCAAATGAAATTATATAATTCAGGAAGGAACAAATCACACCGCCGATGAGAGTTTTAAAAAAAGTAAAAGAAGGGAAAGATAAAAAGGCGGAGGCCTCGTGAGGGATGCCGCACAGTTACAGACTGTAGGCAGTGAGCACAGACGCCATCTTGGGGAGGGGACCAGGGACAGCTGCTGCCTCCCCACCCCCATTGGGTTATAAAAGATGAGCAGCCCTGCCTCACCTCACACTGAGGCTGCCTTCTCACCACACTCAAGGACAGCAGGTGAGTAGCACAGCGATGCTGGAGGGGCGGGTACTGTGACTGATGGCTCTTCTGTGAAATCTCTCTCTGGCCAGGGTCAGGCTTACTGAGCAGTCAAGTTGGGGCACCGGACAGAAGCAGCAGCAAGGGCCACCCTAGGGTCTGTGGTCCAGGGAGTCCTCGGGCCCCTGCTACTCCAGAGCTGTCTGTAATGGAGATGTAGACAAAGGTATCCCACTGAGCCCCGCTCTGAAGTAGGGTCTGGAAGCCCCACAGGCAGGTCTGCAGCTCTGCAGAAATCAGGTGCCCGGACTCATGCCCCAGGCTCTGCTGCATTCTAGACATGGTCCCTCAGCCTGTGTGGATGCGGTTTTCCTGATGCTTCAAGGAGTGCCTTCATTCCCTCTAGCTGGAGCCCCCCGCTCAGCGTGGGGCGCCCCAACAGCACTGTGAAAGGAGGGACTGAGCATTTAAAGAACTCTGACGGACAGCTCTTTTTGTGGGGTCATGGAGGGGAGCCCCACAGGCAGGTCTGCAGCTCTGCAGAAATCAGGTGCCCGGACTCATGACCCAGGCTCTGCTGCATTCTAGACATGGTCCCTCAGCCTGTGTGGATGCAGTTTTCCTGATGCTTCAAGGTAGTGCCTTCATTCCCTCTAGCTGGAGCTCCCCGCTCAGCGTGGGACGCCCCAACAGGACTGTGAAAGGAGGGACTGAGCATTTAAAAAACTCTGACGGACAGCTCTTTTTGTGGGGTCATGGAGGGACTGGAAAGTCCAGGTCAGCTGAGGGGTCGTCCCTTGAAGCAGACGAAGCCCCAGGGCATCTTCGAATGGGACCCGAGATGCCTGTGGGGCGAGCAGGGAGGAGGAAGTCCCTCGAGGCAGGTGTCCTAGATGGATGCTGTAGGGTAGGTCAGCACTCTCCTCCAGCAGGACACCTGCTTCCGCCCCCAGCAGCTCTCTCCTCTGTCACTGAGAGGGAAGAGCAGGTGCCTCCAACTCAAGCCGGAGCCTCCGCAAATTGGATCTTCAGTCACAGCCAGGGGTGGGGGCTATACTCACTAGTAATGGAGAGAGGGTGCTGAAGGTCCTTTCCTGTCAGTGTCAGGGGCAGGGCTAGACAGAGGGGCAGGCTGGGCCTCAGTGTCGGTAGCCCCTGGACAAAGTATGGGGAAGGACTGTGCACAGAGGTCCCAGCACTCCCAAAGGCCCAGCCCTGTCCAAGGTTGGGCAAATCACTCCCCCACCTCTGCGGCTCCCTGGGCTCCCTACAAATCCACTCCCCGCCCAGGCCTGGGTCCTAACACAAATGGACACACAGGCCCAATGATGTCCCAAGGCAGTCACCTACGCACAGCTTGCACAACTCTCTAATGGGAACTATGGCTGAGTGCACTAAACACACGCATGTGCACACTCGTATGTGCACCTTACCTATGCACATGCATGCAGTATGCACACTGGTACACACATGCACATACCTACACTCAAGTGCATGCACACCTGCCCACACACCTCTGAGGCACACACAGTCTGGGCTCCCAGCTTTGGGCACACGCACCTTGGGCTCAGACTTAATTTTCTCCTACACCTCTGCCCCCAGGCTGTGCCCTCCCCTGTGGGAGTCCATCTCCGGGGCATCTTCTGAGAAACAGGAAGCATGGCAGCTCTGAGGGCCTGGCTCCTATGCCTGCTGCTGCTGCTGGGCCTGGTTCTTCCAGGGGCTGCAAGTCGCGCCCACCAGCACTCCATGGAGACGCGTGGTGAGTGCCTGGCTGCAGGTGGGCAGCCTCCCTTGCCCTTCCCTCTGCACACTCCTCAGCTGCTTTGAGTGCTTGGCACCTGGAGGGACCTAGCCACCTCCTAAGCCAGAGCCATTGTCCTGGCCACATGCCCAGTTTGGGGCTGACCTCTTGATAGGGAGTTCCTGTTGCAAGGGCTTCTCCTGCCCCATGTCCCACCATGTTCCTGCCCAACTTGCTCTGGTCCCTTAAGAACCCCAGGGGGACGGGGACGGGGGTGGGGGCAGGAAGGGGAAGTCCAAGTCCATCCTAGTATACACCTGAATTAATTTCCCAAAGTCACACCACTGCCCAGAAATGACCTGGCCAGACTTTCTGGGTGACTCTTTCTCAGAGTGGGGGCTAACATGGCCTGGTCCCTGGGCAGTCATCAGTTTAGGGGTTCCGTGTAGAGGACACTGCCCCTGTGTTCCAGGCCTGTCACCTCCAGGAGCACGCAGCACACTCCGGGAGCAGGCATCTCATGCACTGCTCTGGCTCTTTCCTTTCCAGCCCCGGACATCAACCCTGCCTGGTATAGGGGCCGAGGGATTAGACCTGTGGGCCGCTTTGGACGGAGGAGGGCAGCTCTGCGGGATGCCCCCATGACCAGCCTGCGGTGCCGGCCGAGTTGCCTCCCTCGGGATGGCGGTGCCTAGTTCTCTCAGTGTGGAGGACAGCCCAGCTCATGAAGACAGTGAACCAAGCGTCGCCTGATCATCTCTCCCCCTCCAGCTGCTGTGCCTTCGATCTAATAAAAGCTCTGTTTGCTGTACACCTGTGGCTGTGTGGTAACAAACGGGAAGTTGTTTTCTCTCCTGTGAGGTTGTCCAGGAAGGAAGCTCAGCCCCAGCAGATTCTTAGGAAAGAAGAGGCTCTGATCGCCCTAAGGAGAACAGCTGTGACCTCTCCCGACCACACCCTGCCAAGGGTCTCCTGGTCCCTTAACAACTTGGGTTGGGGAAGAAGAGACTGTCAATCCCAGGGTTCCTGTAAAGCCCTGTTTTCCAAAGCCACACCACTGCCCAGAAATGGCCTGGCCAGACCTGCAGGATGCCCCGCTCCTTGCTCACCTATGACCCAGAGCTCCCACCCAGTCAGCCTGCACACTGCACAAGGCCAGCAGAGGTCATACACCACAGTGTGCGGGACACTGGATCCTAGAGAAAGGTGACACAGCCTTCCTGCTGGGCACTGTCCCTCTCCACATTATTTTTTAAGACTAACTTTTAGAGCAGTTCTGGGTTTGCTGCAAAACTGAGATGCAGAGATGGCCCTGAGAGCCTGCCCTACACCCCCAAGGCCTCAACTCAAAAGCTCCCCACAGCTCAGGGCACATCTGTTACCATACATGAAGCCGCGTGGCACCCTCGTCACCCAGGCCCTGCAGTTAGGTTCACACTCAGCACTGTGCCTGCTGTCTGTGCAATGCATGATCTGCCTGTACCAGTGCAGTGACACATGGGGTCATCAACCAACCTGGTCGTCCCCTGGCCTTCACCTGTTCATTAGCCTCTGTGGGACCCTGGCAGCCACCACAGGCAGTCAGTCATGGCACTCATCCCTGAGATTCCCAGGGACTTGACACTGACAGACTTAAACCCAATCACTTTGACCCTGCATGCCCCTTTTAAATCAAACAGGTGTCTCTATGCCCCACCTCTGGAGTCGGGGGACATACCCACTCTACCTGGATGCCTGAGCCAGAGTAGGGTGGTTGCCAACCCAGCATGGTTAGTGTCCTTAGAAAAAGTAGAAATTTGGACAGACGTAAGCTTAGGGAGAAGCCATGGGAAGCTGGAGACGCAATGAGGAGGCGCACCTCGCCCAACATACCTACCCAGAGCAGTGCCAATGGCTGACAGCGGCCTCATCAGCCAGTATAGAGATCTGGACTTGGCCTTCTCCCAGCTCAAAAGGACCCAGCTTACCACAAACCAAGCCGAGCTTCAGTCGGGAAGAAGAGCCACGGCTTCCAGCTGCTAAGATGCTCACTCCGGCTGCCATCAGAGCATCTGTTGGGTGAATGTTTGCTGGGGAGACGTGACAGATGGGGTCCCCCTTAAGCTAACTTTCCATACTTTATACATTCTAGCACCTTCCAAGGCTGTGAGCACCTGAGGCAGAATTACATGCAGATAGGAGCTGGGCACGGCAGGGAGAGGTTGGAATCTAAAATGAGGGTGTAGAGACCCTCCCTGCCCCCGCCCCGTTCTGTGAGGGAACACCAACAGGCCCGGTCTCATTGAGGGTTCCCTGCAGGTCAGCTCTGCTGCTCTGATGGAGATCGCAGCAGCTGCTATGTTGGGAATTGCGACCACCCACTTTCCAGGAAACAAATGGTCTCCTCTGTCCAGAAAGATGACTGTGGGCATATTTATGTTCTCCATAGTCTCGGAACAGTTTTCACACATACGGGAAAGTTTAAAAACTACTGTCATGACTACCTCAAAATGTCTATCTTCAAGCCCCCAAGAACATCCAGGAAGTTTTTTTAAGACTGTTTTTTTCCAACCAGGCTCCCATCTAAATTCAGTTACTTTCCTCGGTCCTTGGGCATCATATTTTTGCATATAGTCACAGAATTATCCTTTGCCCACAAGGTGGGCTGTTCTATAAAATGACATACATAATTGATGTGTTGATTGTTATGCCCCCCCCACAACCCACCCCAGGTATGCTTGGCTCTGTTCCTGTACATCCTGTAGAAGAGGAGGCTGGGTCTTAGCTGTCCTGTGCCTCACTGAGGCCCGGAGGCCCTATGTTCTCTGATGGAGTCCTGGGTCCCACTTTGACATGCTGACCTTGACCTTGTGCATGAGGGCAGTCTCTCAGTCATCAGGGATTTCTCTCCTGTGATCACAGAGTCCACCCACCTGGTGGGGACTAGAAGAGGGAACTGATCACAGCAGATCCAGTCAGTCTTCCGTAGACGAAGACAGGATTCCAAATGGAGTGAGTCAAAGCAAGCAGCATAAGATGGGCGGGGCGGGGGGGAAGGCCAGCAGTCAGGCAGCACGCTGTGAATCTCCTGAGTTTCCCTATTTCCTACTCTGCACTGCTGACTTGACTTTAAGGTGGTGCCATTGAGTTCTAGGAACCCAGGTCAGTGGAGTTTGCCTTGGGCAGTACCGCAGCGCCATCTAGTGGCTACGTACAACACTGGCCTCCTACCATCTCCAGGGTGGTCCTGCCTGCCTACCCAAGGAGTCCCCTACCCTGTCCAAGGCCTTGGGGGTGACGAGAACAGCCTGGGATGCCAGAAATATGTACCTCCCCGATTTTACCTGTGAGAGAGTAATCACGTGACCACTGTCCACCTTTCCTAGAAAAGCAGTTACACAGCAGTCAGCTTCCCTAGGACGTTGATGGGGAGGGTAGGTGAAAATCTCCCAAAGGGGTTCTCTTGACCTGTCCCCCCCTGATCATGAGAATGAATCTTGTGGTGTCTGGTCCACATCTGTCCAGTGGTCATATTAGGACCACATCAGCACAAGGAAAGTCAGGGTTGTTTTCAGGCCTTAGAGCAGGAGCTGGGGGTTCCAGGGGTGCAGTGGACCCATGAGGCTCCCTCCAGTTAGAGGAACTTGGCCCCGGGGTGTGACTGAGCACCGGAAAACACGGCCTGGCACAATCTGAGGGGAAGGGGAGGAACACTTGCCAGAACCGAGGAGCGAAATGGGTCCTTGAGGGGCAGGGACCTTCAGCCAGGACACAGCCAGTCGTCCTGGGCGACCTCACTGAGGTGGATGCTGATCGTTGGCTGGTCTCCTTGTCACGTCCCCAGTTCTCAGCAAGGGCTCTCCCTGGGCTGAGGCCCACCTGAAGCCTGAGGCCAGGTGGCTGGGGTGCAAAGCTCTCTGTGCAATGCAGAGCACACACCCCAGGTACGGATGGAAGCTCCTGGACAGCCCGAGGGGCCTTTGGGCAGGAAGCTAGATCCAGGTAGGAGGGGTACCTGGCATTCGTCCTTCACCTTCACCTTTCAGATACAGTGAGGCTGCCTTGCCAGTGAGATAGTGGTTTGTTTTGTGATGGTGTTGCTGGAGATTGTCTCACTACGTCACCCAGGATGTGCCACCCCTCTGCACTGGCCTCTCAAATGCTGGGACTAGAGGCCTGCATCATCACACCCAACAACGCCTCATTATTCAGACTCATGCCTGCTTGTGACCGTCCCAGAGGTAAGGGCGAAAACCAACTTCACACCACATTCTAAAGACCTCCACCTTGCCACATCAGGCATCAAGAGAAAGACCCATCAGGACACCCTGCCTACCCCCCTGGACAGGGACCTGGGCTTCTCTATAAAGACAAGCAGTCTCCGTGGGGATAACTTGATTACTATCAGGAGAGACATCCCACCCAGAGCGACGTCCATGCCCACCTTCACCACACCTGCCCGGTGAGTCTCCTCTGTGTTTAGTGAACAGAAGCCCGTAAAGAATGTGTGCAGAAAGACCAAACGATGCCACCTGCCAGGCCGTGTGTCCTGCTGCAACCTTGGGAAGTCCTCAGATTGTCAACAAGTTTAATTTTTAAAGGAAAAGACTTGGAGACGGTACAACATTTACCTTAGGACAGAAGGCTCAGAGTCCCTGTGGCACTGGACAGAAGCCTGACTGTGTCTACCCACACCTGGAGTGGGGAGCCGGTGCTCCACCCCAGCTGCCCTGTCAAACTCCGCTCCCAGGGTGACCTCACTGAGACCCACACACCATGAGCTCATGACTCCATTTCTTCCTGGCACTGATGCCCCCATCAGCCCCTGCTTCCTCCTTCTAGAAGTAATGCAGTCCAGCCCCCAAGGACCAGCTGCCCACACAGCCCAGGCTGGAACATCAGTCCACCCATCACAGAGATCAAAGGATTTTTTTCAAGTCCTTGCTTCTGTTCAGCCTCATTAATTCCTCTGTTGGTGAGGCAGCTGACAGGGACAGCCCTGGTAGAGCAGGCACGCCTGGCCCAGGGCATCCAGGAATGAGAAAGTATCTATCGGATAAGATGGGGCCAATGGTCTACTGGGAGTCGTTTGGCACTGGATTCTCCCTGACAGTTCCACAGGCGTTGGGAAGTGCTTATGAAGGATGCCAACTTCTGGAAGCCTCCAGGACTCGGCACAATCCGGTATCAACAGAGAACACAGATGAATAGAGCTGACAGGCCTCTGCTAAAGGAGCAACCCAGGCTGGGGACTCTGAGGCACGGCTGGGATGTCCTCCCCTCGCCCTCCTGTGGTGGCGGCATCTATCGGATACAGCACTTGCCCTGCCTGGCAGCAGGCCCCTGGGTCAGAACAACAGCTTCGCCCCCCTGCCTGCTCCCCTGGTCTCCTGCTTTCTTCAGTAGCTCCCGGGCTGTGGAAGACAGAAAGAGGGATCAGTGGAGGGGGGATTCCGGCCCCCAGAGCCTGGCAGTTACCCAGAGCCATAGCCCAAGGGCTTCATGTCACTTTTCCTGGCCGTCCTTCCCACCCCGGACACCAGAAAAGAACTGGGCAGGGAGGCATGGTGGCGAGCTCCTGCCCTCCTGTGTCACGCTGTCACTCACCAACAGTGCCGAAGACCTCAGACACCTGGTAGTTCAGCTTGGCCGAGGTTTCCATGAACAGCAGGCTTCTGCTCTCTGCAAACTCCTTCCCTTCCTGAGGGAAGAGGCCAGTGTTTTTAATGAGAGCTCCAAGGACACCTGGTTGACTTCTAACGTGAAGGAACTGTCATCCACCCATAACCCAGCACTCTGGAGCTGAGGCAGGAGGATTGTGAGTTCTAGGCCAGCCTGAGGCACATAAGGAGGCCTCTCAAAAATAAATACATAAATAATAAATAAATAACAAATACCGGTCATGGCAGAACACATGTGTATGTACACATTCTACACACAGACCTGGATATACACACTTCTGTGCATACCTCCTACATCAATAGTTTCCAGAACAAGGGAAACTAAGGTGAGCTCTGTATGTACATGTGCACATACAGTGCAAATGCGTGTAGGGTGCGAATGTGTGTGGTGTACATGCATATGTGTGCATGTATGCATTTGTGATATGTATGGGTGAAGTATGAGTGTATGTGTGAGTGTGTGCTTATGAAGTATGAGTGTGTGCATGTGTGTGCTTGTGACGTATGAATGTGTGTGCATGTGTGTGAGCGTGTGCTTGTGAAGTATGACTGTGTTCATGTGTATGTGAGCATGTACTTATGAGTGTGTGTGCATTTGTGAGTGTGTGCTAATGAAGTATGTGTGTGCTTGTGAGTGTGTGCATGTGTGTGTGCATGTGTGTGAGCATGTGCTTGTGCAGTATGACTGTGTTCATGTTCATGTGAGCATGTACTTATAGTGTGTGTGCATGTGTGAGTGTGCTTGTGAAGTATGAGTGTGTGCATGTGTGTGCTTATGAAGTATGAGTGTGTATGTGAGTGTGTGTGAGAGTATGTGCTTATGAAGTATTGGACATGCATGTAAGCGTGAGTGCCTGAGGGTGTGCTGTGCTGGTGTGTATGTCCAAGGTCTCAAGCACCGCCAGGTCTGCAGAGGCGGGGGCTCCCCCTGCTGCCCTCCACCAAGCGGCACCTGGAAGGTCACCTCTCGCTCCTCGCCGAGGTCCGTCTTGTTGCCAACCAGCATCACTATGACCTCTCCTGGGGAGAACTCCTTCTCCAGGTCCTCCAGCCACTGCTGGGCCTTGTGGAAGGAATCCTAAAGAGACGAAACCAAAACTGTGCCGGCACCTTCCCTGCTGAGCCTCTATGGGTACGTGCCACATGCCTTGTCTCAGAATGCAATGCCAATGGCAGACCTGCAGTGGCCATTTGGAGTGCAGCCAGGCTGGGCTGGCCCTGCTTGGGGAGAGCTGTGACAGCACAGGGCTGAGGGCATTGGAGGCCTTAGCCTTTGGGGTCTGGAGCTCCACCCTGGTCATTATTACCACTATTACCACCCCAAACTGGGCTTCTAACTAGCACCCCATAGGCTTGGTGGAAGGACTTGACTCTAGGCCCTACAGGGCCTCCCTCTTCACCCTCAGCGTCAAGACTGATGTGGGGACCCTGTTCTCCACACTCCTGGGTCCACACCCGACACATCCTCTAAATCTACCAGCTGGGCCCCTCTTCCACACCCAATCCTCGGCCTCTTTTGCTCACCTGTCACCTGGCATAACTAGTCCGATTCCCTACCTTCCCTTAGAGGCCCTGAGGCAGTAAGCCCACTCAGCCCTAGGCTGGGTTGAATATGTCCTTTGAGTCCAGTCCTTCCTTAGCACCTTCACATGTGCTGTATGTTCAGCATCCTCTGATGCACATGCTGGGCCGGGGCGTGGGGTCTGAAGAGGTGGGCTGGGTCTGTAACAGACCCTGTCTATCTCAGCAGCACTCCAGCAAAAGAGGAAGGTGGAGGGGTGTTCTGGGAGACTGCGGAGAAGCAGAGCCCAAACTTGGAAGTGGAGGGGTTGCCAGGAAGGCTTCCTGGAGGAGATGTCTAGGGTACCCTCAATGGCCCCTATTTGTTGACATAGTAGTATGTAAATCATGGCACCAGCAGAGTTTCCTTGCCACTGGTCCTGCGGAAGTCAGCAAACTGCAGCTGCCTGGGGAAGGAAACGCGATGTCCTGGAGGTGGCCCTACCTCCTGGGTGATGTCATACACTAAGAGAGCCGCGTTGGCACCCCTGAAATAGAGGTGGCAGACGCTGTGGTACTTCTCCTGGCCAGCCGTGTCCCAGATCTCAAGCTTCAGAGACGAGGCTCCCAAATCCACCACCTTCGTGAAGAACGCACCTGCGAAGGGAGACCAGGGGGTGTTTTCTAGGGACAAGGTGGTCACCACGGCTCCTGGTGTAACGTGTAAGGCCCATAGTCAGCAGACAGGTTGGAGGCAGCTAGGCACGGGCTGGTGGAGGCTGAGCAGAGGCCTGTACCACAAACCAGGGCTTCCTTATGAAGCAAAGCACAGGGACAACTGCTCCAGCTCCCTTGTGGGCTTCCACTTTGGGTGAAATCAAAGACCCCAGACTACGAGTGACATGGAAGGGATCTCATGATCCGGACTCATCTCTGAAGCTTCCGGTGACGTCACTGAGCTCTGCAGATTCCTGAGCCTCACTGGCCACTCGGCTGTCTGCCTTACCCTCATGCTCACACCAGAGGCTAGCCTCTCCAGCCTCCTGCTGCTGCAGTCCTTCCCGCCTGTACCTAGAACTGAACCCAGGTCCTCTGCAAGAGCAGTAAGCACTTTTATGACTGAGCTTGCTCTCTAGACCCTGATGTGATTTTTAAATAGTAATTTAAGAGTAGAAAAAGGTGTGTGTCAAGTGTGTGAGGTGCTGGCAACTAGAGGGAAAGGTGCAGGGGAAGGCAGGTGCCCAGGACACGAAGGGTCAACAGAGACTGAGGCTTCTCCCAGAGCCGCCTCCCCACCCAGACCCAGGGTGGCTTTGAAGCCAATTGGGGAAGTTGACCTACAATGGCAGATAGACCTACAATGTTTGATATAAAAACTTCCCCTCCCATATAGCACACGAGTGTCTTGGAGTTGCCACAGTGACTGCAAACTTAAGGACTTGAAAGGAGGAAATATGTTCTTCCAGCTCCGGAGGCATGAAGCCCAAGGTCAAGGTCAAGCCTCTGGGGGAGAAGTCATTCCCACCTCTGGGGGCTCCAGGCACCCTTGGCATCTCTGGACCTTGGACTCATCACCCCAATCTGGCCTCCCTCCATATCTGTGTTCTCTCTCTTCTCTTGAGGACAGCAGTCACTGAACTTGGGGACCTCCCAAGTCCAAGGCAATCTCATCTCCTCACCCTGAAGGCACCACCTTCACAGACTCTGAGAGTTAGGTCTTGCTCATCTCTGAGGACATGGTTCTTTGCACCCCCGGGACTCACTGCTCTAGCAACATTGGTGTTTTATCTACACTTTTCTCATGTTTCCAGTTTTGGAGACAATGGGGCGATTCTGATAGATAGACTTACACGTTTGAAATCAAAAGCTCTGTCCAAGGGCAATGCATGAGCATCCCAGTGACAAGTGACCACAAACTAGGTGGTTCTCAACATCTTAAACATTGTCTCCAGTCATGGGGAGACGGCTCAGTGGATAAGTGCACTTTCTTTTCAGCATGGAACCCTAAGTTAGATTCCTATCACCCATAAAAAGCCAGGCCCCATGTGCCCCTGTAACCCAGCACTGGGGGTGGCAGAGCCTGGTTCCGGGTTCCATGAGAGAGCCTGTCTCAAGGGAATGAGATTGAGAGTGACAGGACACCCAATGTCTTCATAAAGACTCCATACACATGTATGGGCATGTACCCATATACATATGTGCATATACATCACATACAATCACACACATATACCACCCACCCCCCCACACACACACACACACACTCAAGGGTTGTCTTGGTCAGGTGACATGTAGACATCACTCTCTAGGCAGCCTCCTCCATTTACAGTCTTAGTCTCTCCCTTTCCGTTTTCTGGTTTGATGGTGACGGCTGATGGTCACCAGTGTCAAAACCCAGCAGACCACCAAGAGCAGCATGGTTTTCAGCTCAAGCTGGTATGTGACCCAATGTTGGGATATTTATGGACTGCAAAGCTGAACCTTCCTGGAGAAGAGGGAGGTGTCACCCTACCAGGCCTGGCCACCTGCCCCACAGTAGGACAGTCATCAAGACAGCAAGTTTTGAAGGTAAGATTTTTTTTTTTTTGGTCTTTTTGAGACAGGGTCTCCCTGTAGCCCAAGCTGTCCTAGAACGCACTATGTAGATCAGGCTAGCCTTAAACTCACAGAGATTCACCTGCCTCTGCCTCCCAAGTGCTGGGACTACAGGCGTGCGCCACCATGCCCGGCAGGTAAGATGTTTTATAAGACAAAGTGTGGAAGGTGAGACCCAAGTCTCAAGCACACCTTCCTGAGGACTGGGCTGGGGAGCTCACAGGCCCCAAGGGAGAACCTACTACTGTTATTTTGTTAAGTGGACATAGTAACAAACTGCCTTCTAAATATTTATCTTTTTTTATGTGTATGCATGTATTGCCTGCATGTAGGTAAGTGCACCCGTGTCATACAATGCCTATGGAGGACTTAAGAGGCTGTCAGATCCCCTGGAACTGGAGTTACGGACAGTTGTTAGCTGCCATGTGGGTGCTGGGATTCGAACCCGGGTCTTCTGCAAGAACAGTCAGTGTTCTTAACCTCTGAGCCATCTCTCCAGGCCCCCTAAATACTTATCTTTATACCCATAGATTAATGCAGCTCTCAGACCTCATCGGAGAAGCTTCTTGGGGGAGGTGGATGGCAATTAATACACAACTCACAGTTGGCCAAACTGCAGAGAACAAGTGACTATAAGGTGCTCATCCCTGAACAGAGCCTCTAGAATACACACACACACACACGCACACACACACACACACACACACACACACACACACACGCACGCACGCACGCACACCCCAAGGCTCGGAGAACGTGGTGGACCAGGGGGAGGAGTGCTGTGAAGCAGTGTCTTTTGGTTAAGACACAGTGTCTTTTGGATGGCCACAGCATCCATGAACTTACAGCAACTGTGGTGTCTGCACAAGACTTAGGAAAGATCCCGCCAGTCAACATTCCAGCACAGAGGTGGATGGGGTTCATAAGCCCCCACCCCTACTACAGTTGATGGCTTCTGGGAGACAGAGAGCCAGTGTTCTCTAAGGATGTAGCCCCTGGTAGGTCAACCATGCCCAGTGGACGGCTCCACACCCATGGCATAAGGGTAGCACTAATTGGATTCTGTGGGTTATTAAAAAAGATGATGTGGAGTTGGGAGGGGGATATGGTCGGGGGAGAGTCAGGAGGAGTCAAAGGGGGACATGGGGGCGGATATGATAAAAATGCATTGCATATATGTATGAAATTCTCAAAGAATTCACTTTAAATATTATATTTTTTAGAAGAAGCAAACTGATGTAAGGATTGGGAAAGGTATTCGAGATGGAGCAATCAGAGGTTGGTAGATTCAGACCTAATGGCTCCTGAGACGTAGCTTAGCTCACTGTTACATATCCACATGGAAGAGCTTCCACAGCACAGCAAAACTAGAGAAACTCAAAGTACTGCCCAACTTTGACCTCTGACACCAGTCACATACATACTGCCCAGCTGTGTGACCTCTGAAAATTAATCACGTGTCCAGTTGTGTGGCCTCTGACACCAGTCACATACATAATGTCTGGCTGTATGACTTCTAAAATGCCATTTTAAAAATATATATA
>NW_008359763.1:340445-350829 GCF_000622305.1 Nannospalax galili | reverse complement strand
ATATTTTATTTATTATTTTTATTTTATGTGTATGAGTGTATTGCCTGCATGTATGTGAGTGCACCCATGTCGTGCAATGTCGCGGAGGTCAGAAGAGGGCTTCAGATTCCCCTGGAACTGGAGTTAAGGATGGTTCATAGCCGCTATATGGGTGCTGGGAATCGAACCTGGGTCCTGCAAGAGCAGTGAGTGCTCTTAACCACTGAGCCACCTCTCCAGCCCCTTTGCTTTTTATTTTATGTGCATGAGTGTTGTGCCTGCATGTATGCATGTACACTATGTGTGTGTGATGCCCTTGGAGGCCAGAAGGGAGCATCAGATCCCCCTAGAACTGGAGTTCTGGACAGTTCTGAGCTACCATGTAGGTGCTGGGAACCAAATCTGGGGCCTCTGCAAGAGCAGTCAGTGCTTTCAACTGCTGAGCCACCTCTCCAATCCCCAAACCAGCCATTTTTAAAGTCAACCAATGGCGAGTAACTAAAAACAAAGGAAACTAGAAACTAGAGGGTTCACTCAGATTTCA
Source organism: Nannospalax galili (assembly GCF_000622305.1). Classification (NCBI taxonomy): domain Eukaryota; kingdom Metazoa; phylum Chordata; class Mammalia; order Rodentia; family Spalacidae; genus Nannospalax; species Nannospalax galili. The sequence continues at coordinate 350,306 of NW_008359763.1, read as the reverse complement.
AGGGACCTTTGGGTAACAAATTTCCAGGGCTGGAAATACAGCTCAGTGGTAGAATGCCTGCCTTATTTGTAGGAGGCCCTGGGTTCAATCCCCAGCATGTCAATTAATTAATTAATTTTTAAATGTATAAATTTCCAAGTTGAGTTGGAGATTTTACCTTAAATGATATTCACAGTAAGTCCAGGCTTGGGGGCTGGAGGAGACCAAAGACCAAAGATGTTTTTATGTTTCTAGAATGTGTCAGTGTACATAACACACTGGTATGTTTTTGACACACTGGGATCTGAACTGGTGACCACATGGCACACCTTCACACCCTGGCCCACTGAGACATAGTCAGGTTCCTTCCTCCCATGTCCCCTCAACAGACAGCCTCAGCAATGGGGGTACTTGCCCCCCAACGACACCATAGCTCATTTTCTCTCACTGAACTTCTGGAAACTGGGATGCCATCCACTTAGGGAGGTAAGAAAACTCCAGTGAGTATTTAATAACAAAAATGGGGGGCATGGAGCCAGGGGGAAAGGTTTTCTCTCTAACCTATCATTGCTCCAAATTAAAACATGCCTGAGCTGGGCGTGGTGACACACACCTGTCATCCCAACACTCAGGAAGCAAAAACGGGAAGGTGGAGAATTCCTGGCCAGCCTGGGCTACGTGGTGAAACTCTGTCTCCCAAAACAAAAACAAACACTAGAAGAGGTTTCCCCTTCCTTCTCCCTTGGTAAACCTCCCCCAAGTCCAGATCAGTGGACCAAATCCAGGTAGAAAGCGAGCTGCTCTTTAGATGTTAAGGAGCTGAATGGGCACCTGGGCAGGAAGCCTTCCTCAGCCTGACCCTTACTGCTAGACCCTCACAACCAACTCTTCTGGCCCAGAGCCCCTGCCCCTGAATCTCCACCCTCACAAATACCAGCTGGGCTGAAATCAGACCCCTAGTTCACTTGCCCTACCAGAATGGAATGCCTGCCTGTCTGCCTGCCTGCCCTTGACTGACATTGTCCCCTCACTGCTGGCACATACAGCCTCGGACAGGACAGGGACCCAGCCAGCACAGGGGCCATCCTGAGGTTAACTGCATTCCCATCTGCCCCCACCCAGAATTCTCCCTCTGCCCCTCACTTACATCCCACAGTTGGCAGGACATTCCTGAAGTCCTGTTTCACGTACCGGAGGGCCAGGCTGGACTTGCCCACAGAGCCGCTTCCAAGGAGAACCAGTTTGCACACATAGGGCTGGCTGGAGGCAGCGCTGGGCTGCTGTAGCCCACCAGCCTGTGCCATGCCCTGCAAACAACCACAGTGGACTAAAGTAAGAGGAACATCTGTGGTCAAACCACTTCAGCAAGCCCAGCACATGGGCATATGCACACACACACACACACACACACACACACACACACACACCCATCCTGGGGCTGCTTTTCAGGTGGAACACAGACACCTTGAACAGGGCTCCTGACCATAGGTACTAGCTAGCACCCACTTCACTCAGCACCCAGTCCCACCTTCCCACGTGTAAACTGGGTGAATAAATCCACTTTGTGTCTGTTATGAGGACAGAAGGATCTGTGTGTCCCTCATACCCGACAAAGAGCTGGGGACGGTGCACAGCGAAATACGGCCACCACCAGTTCTGACCTGACTCGTTCTCTCCCTGTCCCTCACTATTACAGACCCCTACTTACCCAGAAAAGTACCTGAAACATCCAAGAGAGGTAAAAAGTATCTGGGCAGCTCTTCTCTATTCATGGATTAAAGCTGATGTTACACACACACACACACACACACACACACACCAGGAAAATCTCCTTAACACAGGAGGAAGAGATTTTTAAAAAATTAAAAAATTAAAAAACCCTCATGATCAACATTCCAGATGCTTCCAGAACCCAAGAGAATGCTATTTTCTAGCCTGTCAGCAACAGCCAGAGCTGAGAGGGTGACACTGTCCCCCCAGCTGCTTATTATCTGAACCGCTTCTAGAAAGAGTCCCCTAATCAATGTCCGTACCTGTTAGAGGTGACTAGTCCTTCGAACAGAGCCTTCTCCCACCTCACCTCGTTGTGGAAAGCCTGGGTGGGAATAGGGGAGGGGTACAGAGAAGACAAGCAGGCATTCGGGTGTGGCCCCCACCCCACAGGTAGCCACTGCATAGACTGCTTGGCCCTGTGATAATGGAAGAAAAGAACAGAACATGAGCAGCAGGTCAGCACAGGGTCCTAGGTACCAAAGGGCCACTGCAAAGAGATAGAGCTGGAGTTGAGCAGAGAACTCATCTGCCCAGTGGGAAGGGGCTCAGGCCAGCCAGCATCAGTGATCACCAGCAGGCTTAGGACCCACCCAAAGGGACCTCTGGAGTTTTACCATGCACTGGTTTCAGAAAAGAATCAGAAACAAAACTGCTTTATGTTGCTCATCTAGATCTTTTTAAAGCCTCCCCATCGCACTGTAAAATTAATTAATTGATTAAATTAAAATTTAAAACCCCCCGCGATGATCAAAGCCTGAAGCTGAGGCTAAGAACCACTGTTTGGGTTCCCTGTGTTTCTTTAGGGTTGGTAACAACCCTAGGACAAGTAGGTTCTCGGCAAATACCTACATAATAGGTGAATATGTGCATATATGTGTGTGGATGGGGGATGATGGGTAGGATGATGGATGGATGGATGGATGGATGGATGGATGATGGGTGAGTGGATGGGTGGGTGAGTGGATGGATGGATAGTAAATAGAGATGGGTGAGTGGTTGGGTGGGTGGGTTAGCGGATGGATGGCTGGATGGATGGATAGTAGATAGATGGATGGGTGAGTGGGTAGGTGGGTGGGTTAGTGGATGGATGGATGGATGGATGAATGGATGGTGAATGGACTGATCAATTGACTGAAGGATGGATGCACAGGTGAGATATGGAGGAAGAGCATTTACCTAGTACCTGTGCTTTGAAATATTTGTATAAATTGAAGATAATTTCTTGGGGCCTAAGAGAGAAGAAAAGAGGCTTGGACAGAAGGAGGGTGGGGGCCACCTCTGAGAGCAAGATGACCAAGAGAGCAGGTTAGAGAGAGAAATAGAGAGAGGAGGGGGAGAGGCCTGCTCTTCCTCCAGGAACGGCATGTGCAGCCCAACAACTCCACCCTTTGAGCCAAAGGGTGACTCAGAGTCCAGAATCCCAAATAAGGCCCCAGAGGAGACACCACAGCCTCAGAGCTCAGCCACTGCCAGGGACCATCCATCAACCTCACCTACCAGGGCTTTGCCAGCCAGTAAAGCTCTGGACCTGCTCACTTCTGCTGAAATCTGTGCGACTCTCTTCAGCAATGGCCTCCTGTCTGGGGTCAAAAGCTGCCACCCCCACCCCTCCATCGTGGAGCCTGCACCCTCCCATCCCTTTTCTTGATTGAGATGAGCTCAGCTTCTGCTTGCGTATAAGTCCGTACATCGGTATTAGCAGTGGCTGCTCTCTCAGGCTTCACTGAGCACCTATAGTCACTGAGGGACCGTAAAGGCAGGTGCTCAGTGTCTCCTCAATGAACCAGGAAGTAACTCTAACCGGATCAATGTACTTTCTGCCCCTGGGCTTTCCTGCCAGTCACACCCTGGGGCTTGTTGGAGGAGTCCATGGGGCACTTACAGAAAGGGAGACAGGCTGCTAGCAGGAACTCAAAGGGTGCAGCTGAGAGACCCCTCTAGAGAGAAATGGAGTGGGCATACTCTCTGAGCCTGCCTGCCGCTGCACACACCTGCCCGCCGCTGCACACACCTGCCTGCCGCTGCACACACCTGCCTGCCGCTGCACACACCTGCCTGTCAAAGCCAAGCAAGAAACCTCAGGGTCTAGAGTCATCCCTGGACAGAGGCCCAGAAGCTTTTCTAAGACAAAGACTCAGAATTCAGAGCAGGAGCCTGTGGCTTCTACGTTCCCAGGGGCGCTTGCTTGGTCCCAGCTACTGGCAGGATCCCCCATCTGCTTCAAGAACCATGCAGCAGCCTACCAGAGAACTCTACCCCTGCACATCCAAAAAACGGCAAAGCCGGATGTGGTGGCGCAGGTCTGTAGTCAGGGCACTTGGGAGGCTGAGGCAAGAGGATTGCCATGAGTTTCAAACCAGCCTGGGCTACATAGTGAGATCCTCAATAAATAAATAAATAAATATTCTCTCAGTTTAACATAGACATAACATCAAAGGCAGCTGTCCAGGTGGCTTTGAGTGCTTCAAAACCACCATGTCTGTCCATCACGTGAGATTTCTACAACTATCTCAACTGGATGGTTCGCTTCTCTATTACTAGATTTTACCCAGTATGAATTATTTTTCTCTAAATCAATAAGATCATGAGTATTTTCATGCTACTTCTTGTGATATTATGTTTCAATAATAGCAAGTTGGAGCCCTCTGTTCAAAAAGAAAATCTCAAGTGTGGCACCTGTCCCTCCTCTAGAATCTAGATCTTTCTGAAGGCAAAGCTGCTCTCACGAGGGCCGCATTCATGATTAGAGATCACTTCTCATCCTGGTTTGGAGTTTCTTCAGCAATCACAAGCTTGTCTCTCTTCCTCCAAAGGAAAAAATTTAAGGAGGGAACCCCAAACTGGTCTCTGCTGGGAGAGGCATTGCAAGTGTAGTCTGACTGACCCTGCAAAGGCAGCATCCTGGCTTCCTGCCTGGACCTTCACAACTGTTCAGTCCTGTCTTCAGTACAATGGGACATTTAATACAGGAGGGAAGGGAGGCGGACAGGTTGTAGATTTTCAAAGGAAGTTTTACAAGGGAATCTGATAAGCCCCCTAGATAACCTCAGTCTTCCTTATTTGAACTTCTGCTGCCCTCTGAAAAGGGCTCTTTGGAAAAGGCACCTCTTTGATTTTGGTAGTTTATGCTCAAGGTTCTTATCTGGAATTTTCTTCAAGGAAAACTTAAATGGAATCTCCTTGCAAGAATCTGGCTTAGTGAACCATCAGCCATCCAAACAAGGTCACAAGGAGCACACGCCTCGAGCTCTGCCTCTGATCACACACAGGACACACGGACACACACACACACACACACACACACACACACACACACACACAGGAAGTCACTCTGCAAGGTGCGCAGATGTAACAGTGACTCACCTGTTCACTTTAAGGGCGCTCTACAGGCCATCACACCTCAGAGCTCTGTCCCACTCCCCTTCCTCCTGGCTATATTTCCCTTACCCCTAAGGTGGCTGTGTAGAGGCAGGCAGGACAGGAGGAGGTTCTGCTCCAATGGACAGCCGGCCAGTGGCAAAGCAAAGAAACCAGGAAGTCACAGCCTCCCGCACTGGCCAGGCCCTGGCCTGCAGGTCAGCCTCTTCCCTTCAGACTCCAGTGCAAAGTCCCCCTGTGATCTTTGATCACCTGGGACAGAAGTAGGCCAGACGTCACATTCCAGTTCTGCATTGCCTCGCCCAGCTGCAGCCGGTGTGTCAGCCGCTTCCAGGCCTCCCCTTTATGAGAACACCTGTCTCAGCTCCTTGCTGTTGTAAACCACCACAGACCAAGAAAGCCAAAAGCTTTTTCGGCCAAGTGAGCTAACTCCTTAACTTTTTAGACAAGCAGCTGGGGGCTAGGGAGGCAGCCCAGGGAGGCAGGACCAGGGGCCAGAGCTTGGGATTAGTGCACCAATCCAGCGACAGGTAACAGTCTGGGTGGGGCCAGAGGATCCCTGGAAGGAGAAACTCTGGGCTAAACCGTGATAAGGAAGGTAGTAATGAGGTCAGCTACAATGTCAATCCACAAAACCAGCCTAAGAATTAGTTGTCTCTGTGCCTAGAACTCACTTGGATTACTAACAAGACACACTGGACGCTAGGGACCTCAGCTCAGTGGCTCCTTGGTCCCCATGACCCAGGAAGGATGGCCCACTGTCCTACGTTCCCACGAGGCTCTCTCGCTGTCCCTGAAGGGCATTGTCTCTGCTGAGACCACACAACCCTGAGCAGGAGAGCTCTCCTGCAGCCAGCCCGTCCCTCCAGGACACACTACCGGCCTGTCCACGTCTGGGCGGCCTCACTGCCTTAGAGACCAAGAACCCAACTCTGTGTCTGAACAGGGTCCTGATCCCCAGCCCATAGATTGGCAACCAGCATCTGGAAGTGACAGCCAGTCAGCACTGTCTCTGTGGCTCCTGATGGAGGGTGGAAATGAGCAGCTGTGACCTTTGTTTGTGTTGTCAAGGCTCCACTTAAAACAGCAACTGCTTTTAAAAACTCTGATCTGTGAAAAGGAAGCCAGCCCAGTCTACATAGCAAGTTCCAGGCCAGCCCCTACAGGAAGACCCAATCTCGACAACAACAAAACTCAAAGCAAAAAAAGTAGTTGATTCTGACTGAAGAAAGACTGTGACCCAGGAGTGCAGATTCGAGTCACCCTGAGTGACACTTTCTGCTACACAAGTTATATGAACCTTTACAGCCACAGAAGAGAAAAAAACTACGCATTCATCAGCTAACTGATGAACAGGGTATGGAGTAGGCAGGCTGCAGAACAGGGACATCCCTTCACGAGACCCATCACAGACAGTCTTAGCTTTAGGGCTAGGAGACCTAGAGGTCTGCTGAGCTTAAGGATGCATTTCAACAAGTTGATCTACCTACTGGGAGGACGGCTCAGGGTAAAGTGCTTTCCTCTCAAGCATAAGCACCTGACTTTGATCCCCCAAAACCTACATAAACATGTCAGGAATGAGACCCGTAATCCAGCTCTGAAGAGGGACAGACAGGAGGATCCCTGGGGCTCACTGGCCAGCCTAACTGGTCAGCTCCAGGCCAATGGGAGACCTGGTTTCAAAGGACGTGAGTGGTGTTGCTGCAAAAGACACCTGAGGCTGCCCTCCACCTCCACCTCCGTGTGCACGCACACAGTGCACACACACACACAGTTCACACCCACACACACACACACCTGAGGCTGCCCTCCACCTCCTCCTCCGTGTGCACGCGCACAGTGCACACACACACACAGTTCACACCCACACACACACACACCTGAGGCTGCCCTCCACCTCCACCTCCGTGTGCACGCACACAGTGCACACACACACACACACCTGAGGCTGTCTTCCACCTCCACCCTCCGTGTGCACACACACACAGTGCACACACACAGTGCACACACACACACACACTTAGTGCCACACACACACACACCTGAGGCTGCCCTCCACCTCCACCTCCGTGTGCACGCACACAGTGCACACACACACACACAGTGCACACACACACACACACCTGAGGCTGTCCTCCACCTCCACCCTCCGTGTGCACACACACACAGTGCACACACACAGTGCACACACACTTAGTGCACATTTATCAAAAAACAATCAGTTCAAGAAATTTATATTGCAAATTGTTATTCGGAATACATGTGATTTTACAAGATCATTCCTCATAGCACCAGGCCCAATGTTCCTTGATAGAAAACAGTCAAATAACAAATAATCTAGGGAATTTCCCACAGGTATAAATTATGCAAATAACCATTTATATCTTCATTTACAATTTTTTGGTCTTTTTGAGACAGGGTCTCCCTATAGCCCCAGCTGTCCTGGAACTCATTATGTAGACCAGGCTGGCCTTGAACTCACAGAGATCCGCCTACCTCTGCCTCCCCAGCGCTGGGATTACAGGCATGCGCCACCATGCCCAGCAAAATAATATTTTTTTTAAAAAAGCCTAACTAGCCCAAGATGATTTTATCTTTTAATCTGCAACATTCCATCACTCCTCAATCTCCACATTCTAGTCAGTCAAGGTCAACCTGCAGAGTTTTCAGTGTACATGTGGCTTTTTCAGAGAACTACAGTCCATATCAGCTTAATGATCTTGTTGTGTGTGTGTGTGTGTGTGTGTGTGTGTGTGTGTGACTGTGGGTGTATGTGCCTGTGTGTTTGAAGCAGGGTCATGTTATGTAGCCCAGGCTGGCCTTAAATTCCCAAGTTTTGGGATTATAGGCTGGCACCACCACACCCAGCTCACTGTTTTTTATTTATATACTTACTTTGGTGGCCCTAGAGATCAGATCGTGGGCCTTGTACATGCTAGGCAAGTACCGTACCAACCGCTGGGCTACATCCCAGCCCCTCCTTGGCTTTGTTTTGATTCTAGAGTCTGGAAGCCCTTCAGTTTCAACATGCCAAGAGCTGGAGTTTTGTTTTACAGACAGAGAGAACTAAAAATCAGAAACAAGAGGGGCACCATGGCTGCCACTGCTGGCCACATCACGCCACTTTGTAGAGCACCTCCATTTTGGCTAAACTGCTGAGAATCCCCATAACTAAATAATTGGGTTTCTAGAACTGAAACAACTTGTTTCTCTAGATATTTTCCCTCCCTACCTATTGACCACTAGTAACAACCAGGCAGGAGAGATGTTTATGCCTTACCTGACATTCTTTAACTCGACACTCTATGGTTACCACTAGCAATAGTCAATTCTGGGCTGAAAAAGGAAACTTATCAATCTCCTTCCCACCCTCCTGTGAGAGCTATAATAAGGGACCACCTGTCTGCCACGCAGACCTGAACTCTCCTCAGAACTCTTGCTGTGCTGTCTGCCTGTCTATGGCATTAATAATAATTCTTCTAAGCCAGGCATGGTGGCGCACACCTCTAGTCCTAGCACTCAGGAGGCAGAGGCAGGTGGAGACTGAGGCCAACCTGGTCAGTGAGTTCCAGGCCAGCTAGGGCTACAGGGAGACCCTGTATCAAAAAAATACAAAATAAAATTAATAACAGTAACCTTTCTAACAAACCTCTCACCCAGAAGGATGACCCCCTGGTGCCCCCTTCAACTCCAAATCCGAAACCTTTCACTTATTTCAAACTTACTTTCCTTCTCAGACGAAGCAATAACAAAGGAACAGATTACGGTTTGACATCAGGCATTTTGGGTTTACCTTTTCATCTTTTTTAAAAAATCGTTTTAATTTATTATTTTGTGTATGTGTGTTTTGCCTGCATGTGTGTAAGTGCCCCATGTGTGTGCAACACCCACAGAACCAGAAGAGGGCATCGGATTCCCTGGAACTGGAGTCACAGATTGTTGTTAGTTGTCATGTGGGTGCTGGGAACTGAACTCGGGTCCTCTGTAAGAGCAGCCGGTGCTCTTAACCTCTGAGCCATCTCCCCAGCCCCTTTATCTTTTTCTGTTTTAACTGCAAGGCTGGGGATGGCACACGGGGCCTCACATACATTAGAAAATGGCTCTATGCCTGATCCACACCCTGGCCAAATTCCCTTTGTGTGTGTGTAGGGATTAAGAGAGAGGAGCCTGTTTGGAAAGTGTCTGTCATCTCTCCATGCTGGTTCCTGGGAGGCTCAGGAGAGCAGCTGGGCTCAGCTTGGTGACAGAACTTGAGCACAGGTGATCCCATTTGAATGTTTAGCCTGGTCTGTGCAGGAATCTCTACTTAACAACATGGATGGCTTCTCCTGCACGTCTGGAAGCAGCCCCTTCCTGCAGGGCTGGAACACAGCCTAGAAGACACAAACCCCAGCTCTCCAGCAGCCATGCAGACGAAACTCTCCATTACATGTTCGTGAACCCAAGTGGGAGATCTGGGCCTGTGGCTGACAGGGGTTTGGAAGGCAGGCCTGGTCCTAGAAGCCCTGGACCCTGGAAGCTTCCAGAGGATGAGGTGGACCAGAGGTCATGTGACCTCCCCACTGAGGAGGGGCAGCCACCTCAGACTTGGGACCAGAAAGGATGGGTCTGGAGGCTCGCTCCCAGGAGCTATGCACCCCTTCCCTTCAGGGCTGGGCATTGCATTCAGCGGGGAGCTAGTCCAAACCAGTGCTAAGCTGGGAAGGGAAGGGGTGGGGAGGGGTGGGGTGG
>NW_008359763.1:336243-340418 GCF_000622305.1 Nannospalax galili | reverse complement strand
AGGGGAGGGATGGGGAGAGGAGGGGAGGGATGGGAAGGAAGCAGCTGAGTCACCCCTTGACCTGCACACTGTGGTATAAGAGTGCAGAAGAAGCCAGCAGGTGCAAAGATGCCAGGAAGCCCTGTGACGGCTCAGGGGAGAGTGGATAGACAGACAGGTTCAGGAGGCTGAGGGCCAGACCCTGCTGCTCAGAGGCACAGGGAGACATTCCCAGAAGTGACCAGGGTGAAAACAGAAGACCCCGAATAGCTCTAGGGACCATGTGTCCCTTCCCACATGGCCATGAATCAGTGGCCATACTCCCACCTTGCCTCCAGCACCATCCAGGACAAAGCAGGAGGATGGCGCCTTAGAGGACAACTTCACCTGACGACCCTGTTGTCATTGTGTCCAGCTTCCTTGGTTAAAGCTTAGGATCCTTCGGCACACTGTTTAGATGGGCACCTCTGGGGACGGTCAGGTTACCATACTAAGGGGTGTGGAAATAAGGCTTAATGCTAGAGCCCTTGCCTAGCATGTGGGGATGTAGGAGTCCCTGGGTTCAGTCCTCAGCACCACATAAACAAAACCTACATTAAGAAAGTCTGTCCCAGCCAGGCATGGTGGCACATACCTTTGATCCCAGCACTTAGGAGGCAGAGGCAGGCAGATCTCTGTGAGTTCTAGGCCAGCCTGGTCTGGCTAGTGAGTTCCAGGACAGCTGGGGCTACAGGGAGACCCTGTCTCAAAAAGAAAGAAAAAAAAGAAAAAGGCAATCTGTCCCTTGTGGTCCTGGAACCCACAGTAACTGCTCTGACAGGGCGTGGGGTGTTCCAGTTTGCTCTCTGCTGCTGAGATAAAACACTGGCCAGCCAGCGTGGCGGCATACTCCGCTCTCAGAAGGCAGAGGCAGAGGCAGACAGACATCTGGGAGATCCAGGCCCGCCTGGTCTCCATAGCGAGTTCCAGGGCAGTTGGGGCTATAAGGAGACAAGAGCAAAGGCAGCTTGGAGGGGAAAGGGTTTATTTAGCTCACTCTTGCAGATTACAGTCCAATGTGGAGGTAAGTCAGAGCAGGAACTCAAGGCAGGAACCTGACAGCAGGACCTGAGCGAAGCCCACAGAGAAAGGCCACTTACTGCTTGCTTCCCCTGCCCGGCTCAGGAACTTTACTTATACAGCTCCGGCCCACCTTCCCAGAGAAGGCACCACCCACATCATTTAGCAATTAAGAAAATGCCTCACAGCCACAGGCACAGGTCAATCAGTTGGAGGAAATTCCTTATTGAGGTTCCCTCTTCCCTGTGTGTCAAGTTGACCGCTAAAGCTATCCAGCACGTGGGGGCAGGGCCTAGAGCTGCTGAAGCTCAAAAGAAACAGCCCCAGGCTCACGATGGTGCCCCCCCATCACTTTCCACTAGCCCTGGGATGGACAGAGCCCATGTGGACACTGCCTGATTTGTAACAAACACCCACAGATCCCCAGGGCCCACCTCTGACTGAGCCATTCCAGGATTGCAGGCCTGGACTTTCTGGATCCTCTTCCCGAGTCTCAGAGGCTCCTCTTGGGTGTCAGTGGAGCAGATCTCTTCTTGAGGGCCTCTGGGTCTTGTCTGAGCTCACCTGGTAGCTGGCCACTTCCTTGAAGGTGTGAGACTGAGGCCCTTGTTCTGTTGACTGACCCCTGGGAGCTGCTCACAAGCCTCTCACATGGCAGCCTGCCTTCTCAAGGTCAGCAAGAGGCCCTCTCAGACCACTACACCCTCTTTTAAATCGCTTACTGATTAGGGCAGGCCCACCAAACACAGTTCCCCTTTTGCTCAACTCAGACTCCACTGACAAGAGACGTGATGACATTAGCAACACCTCTTCATGTTTGCTGCAATACGACCTAACCCTAACCACAGAAGTGACAGGTATGGCACTCCAAGCCCTGAGCCTACCAGCAGGGAGAGGTATGTGCTCCAGGCACATCTCCTAGACCTCTGCCTCCCCCAGCCTGGCGCCCTCATTAACCTCCCATGCAGGGAACATTATACTTGGTGCTATAATGGGGCCCTGGTATTCTGACTGATCCCAAGAAACCTGATATTCTCCCAGGGTGGCTGGGGACAGGCCAGAATCCAGACACCTGGAGGACCTGGGATACTCCTCTGAGATTAGGGTTACCCTCTGCAAATGGTTATCTTGATGGTTCTCCCTGCAACCTGCAAGATCCTTTCTTGGAGACCTTGGGCCAGTCACCCCACACCCCACACATGTTTGTTCACCCCTGAAGTCAAGGGTTGGACCAGACAGCCCCAAACTTACCTGTTTGACTTGTATGATCAGGTCATTCTAACAAGGAGCTGAGTCACCTGCCAGGAAAGCTAACCCTACTACAGTGGTCTGCAAACCAGAGGATGTGTCCTGGGGTGTTGGGTCAGGCTCAGACACCCTACACTGTACTGAGGGTTGATGAACCTGAAAGTTCTGAGTGTAATTTCATTTTAAATCTCCAGACATCAGCTTTGCTACATGAGCACTAGCAAGGACGATTCTCACTGAACAGCTCTAGGTCACACCACAGGCACACACCCTCCCACACATTCACCTTCCAAAGGAGATTGGAATTATGACAGGCTTAGGGACACATACCTGTAACCCCAGCCGTCACATGAGGCCAGAGGAAGAAGAATTCCAGGACAGCCTTGGCCACACAGTGAGACCCTATCTTAAAAAAGAAAAAAGAAAGAATTGTAAAACTGCAGAATTAAGTAGAACTACGGCACATGGTGGTTACAGAATCTCAGCAAACCCTTCCCAGCACTGCTCAAATACCTCCATGACAGAGACTTTTCTGCCCCCACACAGTCTTCCATGTGCCCTTTCTGTCAGAGTATGGCTTCCAGAACTTACTCCCCTTTGTTCCCCTGGGCCCCAAGAGACAGCTAGACCCACCCCTGCCTAAACATGCGGTTTTTAAAACACTTTTAAATTACATTTTTAATGTTTAATTATGTGTGTGCATGTGCATCTGTGTGGGGGTTTGTGCATGTGTGTGCGGTGCCCATGGAGGACAAATGAGGGCTTCTGATCCTCTGGAGCTGGAGTCATGGGTTGTGAGCCACCCAATGTGGGCGCTAGAACTGAACTCCGGTCCTCTGGAAGATAAGCACTCTTAACTACTGAGCCACCTCTCCAGCCCCGTTTTATAACTTGTTTATCCATTGTGGGGGGTTTGTTGTTTGTTTTTGTTTGTGTCTTTTTGAAGACAGGATCTCCCTGTAGCCACAGCTAGCCTGGAGCTCCCTATGTAGACCAGGCTGACTTCAATCTCACAGAGATCCGCTTGCCTCTACCTCCCCAGCACTGGGATTAAAAGTGTGTGCCGCCACATCTGGCTTTATCCATTATTTTTGTGTGCATGTATGTTTGCATGTGGGTGCATACATGCCACAGTGCATACTTGTGGAGGTCAAAGACAGCACAATCTGTTCTCTCCTTCCACCCGGTAGGTCCTAGGGATCAAACCCAGGTTATCGGGCTTAGCAGCAAGTACCTTCACCTGCTGAGTCCTCTCACTGGCCCCACATGTAAGATTTTTAAGCAGTTCTCTGGGCTTACACAGACCTGAATCCTTGCTCACTGTACACAGCCCCCAGTGTGGGTCTGATTGTTGTTATATGTGGCTGCCTTTCCAATAAAAGCAGCCAGATAACCTGGCTCTGGACAGCCAGACATTCTGGTACTCCCCTGGGGATCTGGGGCATGGAGGGGTGGGGGGAGCCTCCCCTTCTTGCATGAGCTTCTTTGTAGAGCTATGGCTAAAAACAAAACTGAGCGATAGTCATCTGAGGTCCCCCTCTTCCAGAGTGTTCTTATCTTCCAAGGCCCTATCCTGAAATAAACAGGAACTGTGGAGGGTACCTCTTCCTGAAACGTTCACCCTGTTTATCTCAATGGAAAATTCCAGAAGTGCTTTCTGAATGCCAAGCTAAATTCCTGAACTCAGCAATCAATGTGGCATGTGGCTGCTGGCCAGACAGGGCACAGCAGAGGGAACCAAAGCAGACCAGCTTCTGTCCCAGGTGTCCCAGTAGGGGGAGACAGAGCCCTGTGGAGTGAGCACAGCAGAGGGAACCAAAGCAGACCAGCTTCTGTCCCAGGTGTCCCAGTAGAGGGAGACAGAGCCCTGTGGAGTGAGAGGCCACTAC
>NW_008359763.1:328889-336231 GCF_000622305.1 Nannospalax galili | reverse complement strand
AGAGAGAGAGAGAGAGAGAGAGAGAGAGAGAGAGAGAGAGAGAGAGAAAGAGAGAGAGAGAGAGAGGCTATATAACCAGGGAGTCACTATGTAGACCAGGCTGGCCTCAAACTTGCAGTCATCCTCCTGCCTCTGCTTCCTGAGTGCTGGGATTGCAGACCTGCACCCCTCACCCAGTCCCTCATTTCTTCCAGTCTTGCCCTGCCACAGCCATCCCTCCCCTGAGTTGATGGGAAGTCAGTCTTTCTACTTTTTCAGCCCAAATATCCTGGAGTGCTCTGTGCCTCCTCTCTCTCCCACCCCACAATGAATCCTTCTGGAAATTTCTCAGCCATCGTCCACTTGACATTGTTTCCAACTGAGTCCGTTCATCACCTCGTGCTGTTGGGAGCAGCATGGTATCGCCTTTCCACCACAACCATCTTGTCCCATTTGCCATTTCTTGTGACTACTCAGAACTTTTCTTTGTCCCCACTGTAGGGCAGGGCCCCTTGTCACTCCTGCCACTGTGGGCTGCTGTCCACTCCTCAGTCCCCTCATCACTCACCCCTGTTGCCACTTTGGCATACTATCCATTTCCTGTTAACGCCTGGGGCCAGGTTTTAATTGTGAGGTTAGTATGTTAACAGTGCTTCCATTTTCAACACCACCCATGTTAGAACACCGGTCTGCACCTTTGGGTCTGATCCCACAGCCTGAATCAGGCCTCAGCTCCCTTCAGCTCTCTGGAACCAAAAGTTAAGAAGCAGTCTGTGCAGTGGATTGACAGCTGTCAATTTATGGTACCTGGCATCTCCATGCCCTGTCATGTATGCTCTGCTGAACTAAAACACATGATGTGAAACTTCCCGCCACCCCTAAAGGCTGTAAAGTCACCTTTCCTTTGTTCTGGGTACTTGGGGAACCTGCTCAGGGGTTTGTTCTGGAGGTGACGGCTGCTCTCTGAAGGGGTTCTTCTGGCCTCTCCCCACCTGACCCTCATGGCATCTCTCTCTCTCTCTCTCTCTCTCTCTCTCTCTCTCTCTCTCTGTCTCTCTCTCCCTCATTTCCACTGTTCATAAAGCACCTCTCCAGGCTTTAAAAGGAAGCCTCTTCTTGCCTTTAAGGCCCCACCATGCTTAGCTAGCTCCACCTGTTATTTCTGTCTAAAGCTCTTCCTCTCTAGGCCTGATCATGGCCTTGAGGCCCTTATGGTAAACCTCATTCAAAGGGAACTGTGTCCTCTTCCTGTGACCTGACTGCTGAGCCTTTTTACCATTTTTTTTATAGCAACCTGTAGTCACTGTCTACTTTTCATCATTCCAAGCTGGGACAATCATCCGCCTCTCATTTTTGACCCAGGCCCATCACTTCTTCCTGTATTCTACCCCACCCAAGCCACTTTTTAAAATATATATTTTATTATTGTTTATTTTTATGTGTATGAGTGTATTTCCTGCATGTATATAAGTGTGCCTGTATCGTGCAATGCCTGCAAAGCTCAGAAGAGGGCGTCGGATTCCCCTGGAACTGTAGTTACCAACAGTTGTTAGCCATCATGTGGGTGCTGGGAATGAACCTGGGTCCTCTGCAAGAGCAGCAGTGCTCTCACCCCCCAGCCGCCTCCCTAACTGTTTGACTGAGTTTATGTCATTGTTGTTTTCCTTGGTCACGGTCTCCTTCCCCTGTTTCCTGTCTTCCACACTCCCATCAAGGGCTGTGTTGCTCATAAGACACAAACAAGCTTCCCAGGCAAGCTTCCATTTTCCTCAAAGAACAGCACCTGTGCCTCAAAGTCTTGTTTTCAAAATACCCAAATGCCCAGTGCGAGGCTACAGAGACACTTGCTGACTTACAGCCAAGGAATAGGGAGGCGTCATTAATAAAGGTTCACTAGGCAGTAGCTTAGTGTCATACAGAATATAGAAAGACTCCACAACCACTGGGGAGACCAATATTGTCATACCCATTTTATGGGTGGGAAAACTGAGACTCAGAGAGAACTAGCACATTCCCTACAGATATAGAGCTGTTGAACCAGAGTCCACATCTGCATCACTGTAAACTGTAACACCATGCAGCCAAATGCAGAAAGGGGACATGAGCTCCTGCCGTTCAAAGCCGTCTTCCTATCAAGGAAAAGCACCTGGATAGAAACAGACACACACAAAATACTGGAGGAAATAGTTGCTGCAAAGATGTCACTTTGAATCCTTAATTTATACTTAAAAATAAATAAAAAACAAAGCTGGGCGTGGTGGCACACGCCTTTAATCCCAGCACTCGGGAGGCAGAGACAGGTGGATCTCTGTGAGTTTAAGGCCAGCCTGATCTACATAGTGAGTTTTGGGACAGCTGGGGCTACAGGGAGACCCTGTCTCAAAAAGACCAAAAAATTAATTAATTGATTGATTGATTAATTAATTAATTAACAAAACAAAAAACAGAGACTCCAGACAATTCACTGAAAATGGATCAGAGACAGGCAGTAAGCAATCAAGCGGGACCGCTCAGCCAATGCACACAGCACTGATCAGCCCCCACAGAAAGCAGATTCAGGCCAGTCACGTCCAAGTTTGGTGAGGGAGTGGGCAGACTGTACTTGCACAGGCTGTCTGGGGCAGCTGTTCCCTGAGAGACACACCAGACTGTCAATCAATGAGCTCAGTAACAAGGCAGCCTTTGACTCAGCAATCACCCAGGGAGAAATGGCACTCGGCTATGGTCACCCTCAGAACACATCGGAGTCCAGTGGGCGCAGAGGAGCGAGTGACTCAGTCCCCTAGATCCTTTGCTGCTTTCAATTTTGCTAATCCCGACGGGGGCATTCCTCACCCTCATGCAAGTCAGCCAAAGCAGGCACAAGGAAACCCTTCTAAAAACATAATGCAGGGAGCAACGCCACAGAGTGGGTGCTGGGATCCAGATGGCCTTCACCCATCACCTGGGGCCTGAGATGCAGGAACTGATGAGTGTCTAAGCCCTGAGTGATTGGGAGCCCTTTCCGTCTCCATTCCACGGCTCCAGGCATTTCACTGACATTCCCAGACTGACCTACGTAACAAACAAGCTCTGCAGCGGACCTTCTCCAACACCTTGGTCCTTCCCAAGCCTTCAGGCTCAGTGGAAAGAGCCACATCCACTCCTGAGCAGCTGTGGATGGTATAACCGTGGCAGAGCCAGGGTTGTGGTGCTCATGTTCACATGGAGGACTAATGTTGAGGTTAGGGCTCCTCCAAGCATGAGGCTCACAGTCAAGGTCAGAGAGAACCAGGCAGGCCTGGAGGAAGGTCCAGAGCAGGCCAAGACCCATCTCCTACGGAACATAGAGACTGTGCTTTCCCCACCCAACCCTTGTGAGCGCATTTGCTAAAGCTGCTTTAAAGTTCTACAAACCAAGTGGCTTAAACAGCAGAAATGTATTATCTCACAGATGAGGAGGCCAGAAGCCCAAGATCAAGGTGTCTGGAAGTTCTGGGGGTGTAGGGGAGGCCAGCCCTCTCCCTGGCGGCCGGCAGCAACACTTGGTGCTCCTTGGCACCACCCCATCTCTGCCCTTCATCTTCACAAGGCCCCTTTCTATACAAGGGTCCATCTCCAAACTCCCCCTTTTTAACAACCAGTCCTTCTGGATCAGTACCACCCCAGTGACTGCATCTTAACCTGATTAGCTCTTTAAAGCTCCTAATTCAGGTCAGGTCACATTCTCAGGGATGGGACGCATTAAGAGTTCAGTCATAGGAATCCTGGAGAGACACAATTCCATCTACATATTCATGAGTCATCAGTATTCATGAGAAGATGAATCTATGTGTGTTTCCAAGAGGCCTGTCCTCTGAGGGTCTATAAGCCAAACAGGAAGTTTTTAGACTCTAAGAACTTGTCCTGCCGGCCGTGGTGGTGCTCGCCTTTAATCCCAGCACTGGGGAGGCAGAGGCAGGAGGATCTCTGTGGGTTCAAGGCCAGCTTGGTCTACATAGCGAGTGTGCCTGCTACAGCCAAGGACCACCAAGGATTGCTGGGGTCACCAGAAGCTGCAGAGACAGTGGAATGAACCCCCTCCCACAGCTGCCAGAGGAAGAGACCCTGACGACACGCTGATTTCAGATGCCTGACCCCTAGAGCTGTGCAGAAGGAATGTCTGCTGTTAATCCACACAGTTTATGATAATTTCTTATGGTAGTAATGGGAACTAATGTGGAACTTAGCCTACAGGCACCATTTGGGAGGTGAACACCCCAACACAGTACATACCAAGCTGGGGGCCTTCTGAGCATGGGCCCAAGTAACTACACAGGGGATGAACCCGGGACATCAACACTGCCCTTGGCTAGTGCAGCCATTAAAGTTTCAGGTTCACGACCAAGACACCTGTGCTGGCTACAGAGGGTGGGTGCTGGACACCAAGTTTACCCAATAGAAAGGATGCTTATCACACACACACACACACACACACACACACACACACACACACACACATACGCACAGTGTACCAGGCATTGTGTTCCAAGGGGCCAGCCGGGCCGATCATAGCTAAACACTTGCTTACAAAAGTAGAAACCCATCGGCTGGGGCTGGAGAGACGGCTCCTCAGTTAAGAGCCCTGGATGTTTTTGCAGAGAACCCAGGTTTGGTCCTGAGCACCCATGGCTTACGACCATTCATAACTCCAGTTCCAGGGGATCTGATGCCCTCTCCTGGCCCCGTGGGCACTGCATGAACATGGTGCACACACATAAATGAAAGCAAAACATTCACAGGCATAAAATTGCAGTAAGAAGCAGGAGGCACAGAGGAGTACCACACAGTGACGGTCGAATTAAGAGTCCCTTTAATAATCTGTCAGCAGTCAAGAGGGGGCTAACACCCAAAAGAACTCTTGACCTAAGGAGAGGGAAAGCAGGGTTTATAAAGCTTAAAAATCACAATTACATCCTGCTAGGGGCAAAGCCAATAACCATAGTTACATTAGATCACCATGGTTATACCAGACCAGGGGCAAGTCAATTAAGAAATAGGTTTTCAGTTAACAAAAAGTTTCTAAGTTTCAATTAGGAAAAAACAAGTTTCCCAGGATTGTAGAAACAATGTATCCCTGAAACAGCAGGTGCAGGGTCCATGGGATCTTCTCCCTGGCTGCAGTCAGCAAGAACAGAGAGGAAGGTCACTGTGCCTCCCTGGCCTCCAGTGAACAGATGCTGGCACTGTGGGGAGGTGGGGGGGGGGCGGCTAACTGCTTCGTTTCTGTTTCTTACCTCCATTCCGTCAGAGAGCTGGGAGGCCAGGCGGTAACTGTGGAAGTCATCCCAGGTGGGGCTCCCATCATCCAGGGGGCTCTGCACCTTCAGCTCAGCTCCCTGATGACCCCACTGCAGCCCTGCTGAGTCCCCCACCCAGAATCACGGGCAAGCTCACCATGATGTAAGTGTTTCAGCTCAAGGAGTGATGGGGCTTCTGTCGGGGAAATCACTGAGTTACGATGGAGTGAATTGGGGACTGAAGAAAGTACGGCTCAGAGGTTAAGAACACTGGCTGCTCTTGCAGAGGACCCGGGTTAGGCTTTGGCATCTGGCAGACTTGCGTCTAGAGCCCACACTGTACCTGGTTCTATGAGCTGGGGAAGGTCACATGCCCTCTCTGAGCCTCAGTTCCCACGATTGTCAAAGGCAGGTAAGCTTGAGCCTAAGTTGCAAGAGGTTGGAAAAAACACATGAGACAGCAGTGGACCCAGTCTGAGAAGGACGCCTAGTCCACAACTTGTTGCAAAAACCCTCTTTTGCTTGCAGGCCACCAAACCAACTCACGATAATGGGGCTAAGACATTATATTAGACATCTCCTGAGGCCGGTGGTAGAAGTCAAGGGCAGCCAGACCTGGAAGCAGGTGAAGAATGGTCTCACTCCTGGTGGCTTTTCCATCATATCCTCCTCCCTCATCCAGCTGTTCTGCTTCTTTCTTATTTGTCTATTTATTTTTAGTTTATGTGTATGAGTATCTTGCCAACATGTAGGTAAGTGCACTACATGTGTACACTGCCTGAAGAGACCAGAAGAGGGCATCAGATCCCCTGGAACTAGAGTTACAGCTGGTTGTTACCTGCCATGCATGTGCTAGAACCCAAACCTGGGTTCTCTGCAAGAGCAGTCAGTGCTCTTAACCGCTGAGCCATCTCCCCAGACCTTCTGCTTTTCTCCAATCACGGCAGCGCACGGCCCGGGTGTCAAATAGGGATTCTCCCTGCCTGGCTGTCAGTCATTCCACCATTTCACATATGGCCACCACAGCCCATCAGGTGCTGGGGAAGCTTGGAGGAAGTGAGTAGGAGGTACAAGGAGGCATTGGCAACATAACAGGGTGGAAGCAAGAAGCTCTGAGCAGGACAGATGTTCCATGAAGTCACAGGCGTTACTGTGTCATTCGACTGCATTGACAATGAATTCCAAAACATGACAGCCAACCTGATCATACGTTGCTTCAAGTCCTGTGCTGATGATGCATCTCAAGAAAGAAAGATGACAGGAGAGCTCCAAGTTGGGCTCCCAGCACAGTGGCAGCACCACAGGGTCACAGCTCTTGGCTGGTAGCTTGTCAGGCAGACCCTGGATTCCGTTATCCACAGGTGGACTCCGTGAATTCCAGAGCTGGTGCTGGTCAGATGGGATTAGAATGACCATCACTTGCATTCCCTGCTTGTGAGATTCTGATCACCTGGGTTACAGACAGGACTCCCAAGTGTACTGAGCCTGAACACCTAGCACCATGCTCTGGAGCTAGCAGAGTGTGCTCTGGGGAAACCCTCACCACCTGATACCAGCATCACCTCTGGGAGCTGCTCTCTAACAGCATGCCCTGTGCCAAGAGGCCTGTGCCAACCTGGGTACCCCATTCCACTCTTTGGGTCTGTTCTCAGAGCACCCTCCTGCCATTACACAGGCAGTCTACACTCACACGTCCTACTACTGTAGAACCCTGATGGCTATTAACAGAGAACTCTGCTGCGAAGGACACAGGAAAACTACAAGGGGCCTGGAAGTTCATTCACTTTGAATGACACGCTCCACCCGGAAAGGCTACGGGAAACAAAGAACACCACGATTCCACACACTCAACAAACAGGCCGTCGAGGATGCTGGCTGGGCGGCAAATCAGGAAGTCTTTCCTACGGGTCAGATGTCCCAGCATTCTTTCAAGTTGGTGGAGGCCAGAGATCTGCTGAGCTTCGTGACACAGTAAGAGGTTTCCTGACAGCCACAGGACTATTAGGTCAGATTGTAGGACCCCCAGGCTGGGGTACCCAACGTCCACGGGAGGCTGCACCCCAATAACTCAGTCCTCAGACCAGGAGATGCAACAAGCAAGAGGA
>NW_008359763.1:289218-327830 GCF_000622305.1 Nannospalax galili | reverse complement strand
ACAACTGGCAGCTGTGGGAGGGGGCTGGCAGCAACCGGCAGCAGTGGGAGGGGGGAAGTTTCGGGTGATGTCCGGCTTGTGTACGGAGCATGAAAAGGTCAGCTCTTTCTCAACAGTTAGCATTATTTTACTTCTTACTTCCTTGTTCTGAATATTCTTCTTTGGTCTGGGGGACTTGGTTTGAATCGACTTTAACCTGGGGGGCTTTAGTTTGATTCCATCAAGATACAAAAATTAACGAATGGATAGTTTTCCAAAGAGCCGAACCGAAGAGGCTTTGACTTTCTCCCCTGCAGTACTCAGTGTCCCCATGACCATGACTTGCTATTCAGCCCAGGTCAGGCTCTCCTCAGAGAACTTCAGCTCCGCATAGTCCATCTGACGTCACACGTCACAGCCCCATCACCCAAGTTGCTCACTATACAGTTTGTCAATGTTCCACAAAAGATCTCAAAGCTGACCCTTCAAGTATTTATCAAGAACCTTCACAGGTCCTCAGAACTGTCCCAACATAACAGAGATTGTCATGAGTCTGAGGCCAGCATGGGCTACACAGCAAGTTCTAAGCAAGCCTGGGTTATAGAGTGAGACCCTATCTCAAAAACCCAAGAAAACAAACAAACAAAAAGAGACAACAACAAAACGGGGCCCAGAATGGTGGTTCGGATTGTCATGAGTCTGAGGCCAGCATGGGCTACACAGCAAGTTCTAAGCAAGTCTGGGTTATAGAGTGAGACCCTATCTCAAAAACCCAAGAAAACAAACAAAAAGAGACA
Source organism: Nannospalax galili (assembly GCF_000622305.1). NCBI lineage: Eukaryota > Metazoa > Chordata > Mammalia > Rodentia > Spalacidae > Nannospalax > Nannospalax galili. Next base: position 327,054 of record NW_008359763.1, on the reverse strand, counting down.
ACAACAAAACGGGGCCCAGAATGGTGGTTCACACCTGTAATCTCACCCCAGACTGAGGCGGGAAGATCGCCATGGGTTTAAGGACAGACTGGGAAGAATGAGAGGGTCTCTCGCATATGGAGAAGGTTCTGCTTTACCTTGAATTTGGCCAAGGGAGGATAAAGCACCTTTCTTGTCCCAGGGGACTCAGTAAATAGTTGTTGAATTTGTGAATGAATGAGTGAACAGGTCAATGCATGAAAATCAAATCACAAGTCAGACTTCCCACCAGAAGCATGGCCTGGCACAGAGCTGAATGGAATGGACACAGAAGCAGATATGAATGAATGAATGAATGAATGAATGAATGAATGAATGAGTGAATGAATATCACTGCTTTGTATTTTAAGGTTTTCCCTGCGGTCTATTCATCAATCACCAGGAAAGAGCAGAGGAAGCTCTTGCCCACAAGGAGGAAGCCGAGCATTAGGAGTATAACTAGACATATCGAGTCACACGTGCACACACACACACACACACACACCCCTCATGGCAGTCTGTGTTCTCTCATCAGTCTGCTGTGCCTTTGTCCTCTCACCTAGCTTGTTTGGAGAGCCATTCTTCTCCCTCCCCTCCTCCCTGGGGTCGGGCCTGATCCTGCCTGTCTACCCAATTCCTCCCCAAGAGCAGCAGCTCTCTTCTTAGACAGAACATCTTTGTCCACCCCGTCAGGGCAGCCACAGTGTTGGGTAGCAGCTGATATCTCAGGCTGAACAAGGATACTGACCCACTTTCTTAAAATGGCCAGACGGAGTCCTGTTCAAGGACACGAGGGTTTAGAACCTCTACCACAAGGAAGAGAACACAGGTGTGTGGAGCCAGGTAAATGTGGCTCCACACACCTGTGGTGTTCAGCTGCCTGGCCTGGCCTTGCCCCTTCTTCGGCACCTACCTGTGAGAGGGTCTCCCACTCCTCTCCCTAGCAAGGTTGGGGGCTCCTTCCCGACTCCCACCAGAGGCTCTGTTGAGGCACTGTCTCTGCATACACAACTCTACACACTAAAGACAGGGACAGGGTCTCACTCATCCCATACCCTCCCCTTCCACACAATGCACATGGCAGGCATTCTGCTGTGCACTCAGTGCACTGGACTCTGGGCCAGTGGACCTGACAGGGGCAGTTTCATCCCCTCAATGACTCTACCTTGCATTTGATCTGATGCCACTGTTTAAAAAAGGCGGGGGGGGGTGTGGAACAATTGTAAGAGCCAGAGATAGTAGACAACCATAAGCAAACCGAGTTTTCCAGACAACCAGGCAGTTGGTCAAATCAACTCACACAATGGTGACAGCATCCACTCGTTCCACGTAAGCTCAAGCCAGAGAGAGAGAAGCCCAGCATGGAAGTGGGGATGTGGGTAGGACACCTCAGCCCTAGTTGATGAACTATTGGCAACCAGTGATTGCTCAGAGAAGGAGAGTCAGTTTTCTTTAAGGATGTGTTGCTGGATAGGTTGACCAGGCTCCAGTGGATGGACCCACACTAAAGGGCATTTGGGGACACAGGTTTGACTCGATAGGGGTGTGTGTGTGTGTGTGTGTGTGTGTAAAACAGAGTACATGTAATTGGGTGGGAGCAACTGGGGGTGCAGATAAGAGAGGGAGTCCAAATATGATCGAAACATATTGTATAAAACTCACAAAATTTCAATAAGAAGTGAAAAGAATGCCTTTCGCTGCAAAGGAGCCACAAGGTCTTCCCTCCACTCTGAGTCAATCTGAATTTTATAAACCATAGCAAATTTTATGAACTGTTCATCATCTGGAGATGTTAATATAAAAACTTCAATTTGAACACACCACACAAATAAGTAAGTGGCAAGTTAGTTTTCTATTATGCTCTTAAAAATAGACCGGATGCCTACGTGGAATGCCTCACTTGACCCCTCCCCTCCAGTTCCCTTAGGCGGGGCAAAGAGGCCCTCGGAATGTTCACAGTTGTCAGCGCTGTATTAATGTGGGGAAATTTCCAGTGATTTTTCTCATAAAAAAAAGTCTCCAGAGCATTATTCAGAGAACAAAAAACTTGATGAAATGTTTGTGCTATTTTAAAATTGCCAAATCAAGGACATGAAGTACTTTAAAACTCACTGCCAAAAATATGGCAAGCTTCTTCTTAGACCCAGGAAAGATCTGGAACATCTGTGCTCAGTTTTGGCTGTGGAGGACCAGGCTGTGGGACTGATGAGGATGGTGCTGTCCTTGCAAATACCGTGATGCTCCTGGCACAGCTTCCCTAGGGACAGGCACCTTTGTATTTGGATGTATAGAATACTCCAAAGACACAGAGGAGACGGCGCACACCCAAGATCCCTGATTCAGTGCCTCTGGAAAAACACACCCACTTGAGGGCAGCTGAAGGTGTGTACATTATGGTGTGTTACTGAGGAGTGCTGTGTTCACATCACAGCGTTTATCTCTTCACCTGCTAATGGACATTTGGGCTGTTCTCAACTACTGTGAGTCCAGCATCCACGAACATTCTGGTACATGTGTTTGTGGGCATGTTTTTGTCTGCCTTGGGTAAATCCTTAGGTGTAGAGCCTGGCTCATACAGCAGGTTCTGTGATGGTTACTATTGATTGTCAGTTTGATAGAATCTAGAATCGCCTAGGACACAAACTGCTGGGCAGGTGTGCTGGATAGCTTTAGTGTCAACTTGACACACCTGGGTTGAGGGAGCCTCAAGTGGGGAATTGCCTTCATTGGACTGGCCTGTGGCCATGTCTGTGGGGCATCTTCTTGATGAGTGATGTGGGAGGGCCCAGCCCACTGTGGGTGGTGTCACCCCTGGGCAGATGGGCCTGGTTTTTCCACAAGAAAGCAGGCTGAGGAGGGGCCAGGGGAGTAAGCCAGTAAGCAGCGTTCCTCCATGGCCTGTGCTCCAGCTCCTGCCTCCAGGTTCCTGCCCTGAGTTCCTACCTTGGGCTCCCTGATGAACTGTGACCCAAGAGATGTAAGCTGAATAAATCCTTTCCTCCCCAAGTTGGTAGTGGTCAGAGTGTTTTGTCACAGCGATGAACAAACCAGGACAGCAGGTCTGTGAGGGGGTTTCCAGACTGGGTTAACAAGGTGAGAACACCCGCCCTAACAGTGCGTGGCTCTATTCCAGGGACCAGAAAGCGAGCTGAGCACCAGCACTCATCTCTCTCTGCTTCCTGACTGCAGATGCGATGTGAGCAGCGGCCTCATGCCCTACGCCCTGCCTTCCCACCATGATGGACTGGAATTTTAAGCCAAAATAAACCTCTGCTCCTTTAAGTTGCTTTCGCCACGTATTTTATCACAACAGTGAGAAAAAGCACTTAATGCATTTTGCTTCTAAGCAACTGCCAGGTGGCATTCCAAGGTCACTGTGCCCTCCACTCCCACCCAGGCCTCAGCGCCCTCTCTGCTGACATCCTAACGGGTGTGGGCTGCTGTGCACCAGCTCCTTAATGACAAAGATGCTGAATGCTGAGCCCCTTCGTGGATGCTTGTTGGCTGTTTGCATTCCTTCTCACAGGAGGAACCAGTTTGGAATTCTTTATTCTGAATGCAGGTACTTTCTCATCACAACGTATTGTGGAATTTCTTCCCAATCTGTGGCTCGTGTTTTCATTTTCACAATGGAATTCTTAAATTAGCAGAATTTTTAATTTACAAATCCGATTTATCAAATGTTAATTTTGTGATTTGTGCTATGTTCTGCCTGTGAAAATTTGGCCTCAAAGATACTCATACATTTACTTCTAGAAACTTTATATTTTTGGTTGTTACGTGTGGGTCTAACATCTATCCTGATGTAATGTTATGTACAGTGTGAGGTAAAGTGAGGGACAGCTCAAAGCTTTCCCCGCAGACACACTCAGCACCTCCAGCTCCACCTCCTTCTTTCTCCTCTGAATTTTCCTGGTGCGTTTGTGTAAAACACACTGACCAAGACAGGATCATGAATCTCCTGAACCCATTTTTGTTTGTCTGTTTTTCTTTCTATTGTTTAAGCCACTTTTTTGATCATTCCTCAAGTTTACCAATCATTTTTTTTTCTACAGTATCCAGTCTCTTAATAATACTATTCAGTATATTTTTTTAATTGAAATGTACTTTTCTGGAGCTGGAGAGATGGCTCAGTGGTTAAGAAAGAGAACTTGCTACTCTGGAAGAGTCCTGAGTTTGGCTCCCAGCACCCCCGAGGGATGGCTCACAACTGCCTGTAACTGCAGCTCCAGAGGATCTAGCACCCTCTTCTGGTCTCTAGAGGCACCTGTACACATGTGGCAGGCACAGACAGACACAGACACAGACACATAAATTAAATTGAATCCCTTGGAATGTGCTTTTCCATGCTAGACTTATTTGGTTCATTTTCGTTTTATCATTTTATTCATTGTGGGGGTTTTGTTTTGCTTTGTCTTTTCGTTTTATTTTTATTTTTATTTTGTTTTGAGGTTGGTGTCTCAGACTAATCATGAGCACAGTGACTCTCCCACCGCAGCCTCCTGAGTAGCTGGCACTACAGGCATGTACCACGACGTCCCCGCTCAGTCATTTTTAGGGTCCCCAGGTCTATCTTGAATTCCTACGTCTTCCTCTGTTCTGTCTGCCCCTCTCGTGGTTTTACGCTACTGCCCTGCTAACTCCAACATCTCTGTCATCTGTGGGTCTCTCCTAATTGGCTGTTTCTCCTGACTACAAGCCCCTTTCCTGTCTAGTAACTCCTGGGGACAGTGTGCACAGCAGGCATTACATTGCAGAGACTCTGGGTTTTGCTATCTCCTTCTGAGGCAGGCCGAATTCATTTCCAGAAGGGAGTTAACATACCATAGTCCTGTTAGTACCTTGGTCTTATTGAGACTTGGTTCTAGGCTTTGTGACAGTATGTCTCTTTGGGTTCTCCTTAGTCCCAAAATGTGCTCTAGCTGTTAAGTTCTTTGGGAATTTTAGTGAAGGGCTCAAGGTATCTGCCAGGTCTGATATTCAACAGGCTGTCACTATGGGAAAATGCCTGAAATAAGCAAGTTATAAGGAGGAAAGGTTTCTTTTGGCTCATGGTTCCAGATGTTGCAGTCCACAGTTGCTTGGCTCCATCACTTCTGGGCCTGTGGTGAAGCAGTACATCTTGATGGGGCAAAACTGCTCACCTCACAGTGGCCTCAAGGAAAGAAAGAGACAGGAAGGGGCCAGGGTCCCAAAAGCCCCTTCAAGGACACTCCCCCATGACTAAACTTCTTCCTTCATAGCTCTACTCCCTTAAAGGTTCCACCACCACCCATCGGCACCATAGGCTGTTGACCAGCCTTTCAACACACCTCCAGACCACAGCTCAGAAGGCTTTGACCTAGCTTTTATCTCCTTAGCACTGGGCCGGTGTTAAAATCTCTGTTCTTCTCATTCAGGCTTCTTTCTGGCTGTTGTTTTCTTCTGAGGTTCCTGGGATCTCACCCCGACATGTATCGTTCAGCACATGACATGGCTTCCAAATATGTAGTATTCTGCAACTCATTCCTCTGTGGGCGCCTCCTTTCTCCCATTTTCCCACTGATTTTGCAGTTCCAGATTCTGACGTGTAACTCTTCAGCCCACCATCTTGAGACCTGTTTCCAGTTTACCTCACAGATGGTGCATGGTCCCTGGGGAAGGAGCTGTCACCATGCTTCCGTCCCTCCTTCAGAGGTCGTGTCTGCTTTGCCAGCTGTCTGCATCTGATTATTCCCTGGTGCCTTCAACGGCTCTTTTTTATACGTACAGGTTTATAATTGTTATTGACAGAGGGATTATTTTGATGTGACTGCCTCCTTTGCTAGGAGCCGAAAGTCTTCTGTCATCTTGATTCAATAGCTGATAAATCCCAAACTGCAGCAAGTTGATCCCATTGCCAGCCAGTAAGCATTTGTAGCATTTTTCTTCCATAAGTAAAAGAAACCTGGTTTTTCATAACCTATTTTACACAGCACCTTATGAAAGCCTCTTTATGGAATCAAGTACATTTTCTAAGCACTCATGGATCCACAGCCCTGAACAAGGCTTTTGGGGCGCAGGGGTGAAAAGGCAATCTTATTCCTAGACCCCAGGAAAGTACCCTGAAAGAGCCACTCAAAGGTGCTTTAAGGGTGGCAGACAACACATGCAGCCGCACCCCACCCCCACCAGACAATAAAATGGTGTTCGAAAAATGTGTTCGAAGGAGCTGGTTAAGGACCTGGTTCTGTGAAGGGAACTGTCACCCCCAGTTCTCCCCAGAGATATGCATGACGTGTCTAAGCATGACAGCTTCCCACCCAGTCTCCTTGTCTACAAAATTCCTGAACTCAGTGAGTGTGAAATTCTATGTGAATAACACTTTAAAAACTCTACGAACCCCAGCATTTTAACTATCACTAGTCAAGTGGATAGCAACACACTCACACCTAGAGCCGCTACAACAGCCTTGGAGACACCTCTCTGAAGATCAAGTGCCCAGCTTGACAGAAGAGGACAGGAGAATGTTCTGGAATGGGGTCAGTCTCCATGACAGTTCAGGTGGGTGTGTGGACCCGTGTCAACCACTAACACCCTACGTGCCCTTTTCCTGCCCTGTAGGAGGGAATCCGGCTTTCATCTGATTCTTTACTTCCAAAACAGTCTCCGTATGTAGTCCATCTGGCTAGTAATAGAAGTTCTAGTATTTTCTTACTGAACCCCTGGGACAGTTTCATGCCAGTCCATTCAGGAAATGACCCACCCCAGGAATCTGCAGAGCAGGAGCTGAAATGAACAGGTACAGACCACAGTTGAGCAATTCGTCAGAAATGGAGAAAAAAAGCAAATTTTGGTATTTGAATGGGGCAAAAAAGACAAAGAACCCAAGACAATTCCAAAGTCTTTACTGCAACAGACCTGACAAGCTTGTTGGAAATGGTTGATCCTGGGAGACCAAAGGTCTTTAGGATGGCAGCATCAGGTTGGAGTGAGTCACGATCCTCTTTTGGACATATTGTGTGTGAGCCATTGGAAGAAGAACTGGAAATGGCCAGCTGGTCATAGGAGACAGGCCACCAGCATCCGAGACATGACACAGATCCTGTTTCCAGCCTCCCTGTGGGCATAAAGTCGACCCCATGTTCTACCATGAGAAGATCTGCTCCACTCTGCCAAGCTAAGGACTGCATCTCCTCATTGTGGTCCAAGAGAGGCCTTTCCATCCTTTCCTGGGGGGCAGGGGGAGCGGTCTGGGAAGGACCCCACAATGACTCAATGATCTGAATTGACCCACATGACAACTCGGGTGTCTCTCTGCCCTAGGAGCTCTGAGTCTTCACATAGACTGGGCTGGACCCCATGTAACGTCTCCCGAACCCCTGCAGGGCTCGCCCGGTGACAATACAAAGAGCCAGGGAGGGAACTCCACAGGGTTTGGCTATGCAGTGCCCCTCAGCCAGGCTGCCAGGACCACCTCCAGGCTTTCTTGAGTCCTTTCTAATGATGGTATCTGTATTTGGGGAGGATGCCAGAGGCAGCCTTGGAGATGAACATGGTGACCCTGGACCTCAGATCTGTGCAGAGTCTTCTCTAGCTGCTGAAGCAACCTCTGCCACTGATGTAACTGTCTGGGACATGCAACTAGGAGGCAGGCTGTCAGCCAGACTGGTCGTACACTCAGGGATCACCGTCTTCAGGGCAGGATCAGGCTCCTGGGCTGCCAGACAGGCAGTACTGAGGGTCCAGGGTGGAAGGAAAGCCACAGGCTCTTGTCCAACTCATAATTCCTTGTGCTGAGAGGCAGGTCTCTGTCTCCCTCCAGAGGACACCCTAACTTGTGTGCCAAGCTCTGGCGGGTCAGGGATTGTGACTTCAATGCTGATAGTCCTCTAAAATTCCTGTTGGGACCTAATGCCCAGTGCGGGTGTATTGAGGGGTGGGTATCTGTGCAGGTTAATTGGGTCTTGAGGGTGAACTCCTCGTGAATGGATGAGTGCCCTCTCAGTAGAGGCCTGGGTGACCTGACTGTCCTCTCTGTTGGGTGAGGACACACAGAATCCATCCTCTGTGAGCAAGGGTTCTCCCAGAAACAGAATCTGCAGGCACCTGGATCCTGCACACACCCACACCTGCCTCCTGAGGTGGAAGAAGTAAATGTCTGTTGTTCTACAAATTACTCAGTCTAAAGTATTTTGTTATAGCAGTTCAAACAGACCAAGGCAGGGCCATTCATTTTTCATTCAAAGGGGATAACTGAAGGGCTGGAGAAGTGGTGTGGTGATGGAGCACTTGGCCAGGAGGCGTGGGGCCTGGGTTAAACCCCAATACTTTGAGAGAAGAGAGGAAGAGGGGGAGGGGAGATAGGGGGAGGGGGATTGGAGAGGGGGAGGGAAGGGAGAGGGGGAGGGGAGGAGGGAGGGAGGGAGGGAGGGAGGACACAAGCCCACATCAAGGAGTTCTTGACATTTTAGGAGCATCTGTGGCACTGTGTCTGTCCGGAGACTCCAAAATGCAGTTCTTTCCTGAAGGTGGGCGGGGTGAAATCTAGAGGCTAGAACCCAGATACCCCTCCAGCCAGTTCCTGAGGTAGCAAGTACCTTGTCCTTGAACAAGAACCCTGAACGGAATGGTGCACAGGATGGGGACTAGACTCCTTCCTCAAGACCTATCAGGCAGCAGCACACAGCCAATGGGGCGGGGTGTGAAAGAATAAGTGTGGGGCAGTCAGTTCCTGTCCCCTCATACCAGCACATCACTGTGGAAGAATTTAAATTGAATAAAAAGAAGACAAAGGAGAAAGAGGAAGGAAGGGGAAGGTCTTGGGAGTCAGGCAGAAGGAAGATGCTGGACTTGGACCTGGCTTTGGATAAGGAGCATCCATCATCTCCTTAGCCTGGAGAGGGCAGCTCAGGGCCTGTTCTTTTATGATTACTCCCCAGTTGATGGCAGCTGATAGGTAGCAGATGTGGAATGGGTGTGGGCAAAGGAAGGAACAAGATGGTGGGACACAGCCTTTGGAGACATGGGCTCATCTCAGTGCACCTTGGCTAAGGAGAGGATGAGCGGCTTCCAGACAGCCTGGGCAAAGAAAGATAGCGTTTATTCTCCAACCAGGATTATGCCATTTAAGGCATATGTAGGCCCACGTGGTGTGAAATGGGGTAGGAGACTCAGTCGACCAGTATTTCCCTTGTGCCTACACTGTGCCAGACAAGGCACGAGCTCTGGAAGGGCGGTGATGACCACTACCAGTCTGTCCTGTCAATAATGCACCTGGATCTGCTCACACCCTGAGCAAAGTCACCAGAGTCTGTCTTCACCCCATGTCACTCCACTTCCAACAGCCTCCCTGCCGCCGCAACCCACCGCCGAGGGGTGACTTCTTGCCCGCTCCTCCTTTCCATTTTCACAGACCCTTCCTAAGGACTCAACATCTAGTCGTGCACCTTGGTTGGAAGTAGAGCAAACCGGAACCCATCCTAGTCTCTGTGGGGGAGGAGGATACCAGTGACTTTAGAAGCCTTGGTCCTCTTTTTCGGTCACCCTCCCTCTTGTCCTCCCTCAGGTCCAGCCACCATGAAGTCCACCCCAAACCTCAGACCCCCCCAGTGCCTTCCTCAGCCTGAACATCTGCAGGAGCCTTGAAGCAGCTAGGCAAGGCCTGAAGGACTTGGTTCACCAGGCCTGGCCTTGGCCTTCTAGTGCTCCCTGCAGTGCGGATGGAGTGTTTCACAAGGTAAGTTCGTTATTTTTACTGACTTTGTACAGAGCAGAGAGCATGGCAGGCCTTCCCAGAAGCTGGGCACACAGGAGCCAAATGGCCGGTTCTCACTCTCAGAAGGCTGAGGTGATGTGACTTCAAGGACAGATGTGTACGGGACTCCAGCTCCCCCTCTGGATGATCCAGAGGGTAGAGACCTAGGGGAGCCACCAGGAGCCCCTGGGACCAGGGATGCCCACCTGAAGGGACCCAGAGTCTGTTTTTTTGCTCCCTGTGGTTGAACCCCTACCCTCACTCGCCAAGAGTGGGGACACCAGCCTTAACCATATCCTGGGCCACTTCAAAGTGCAAACTCCTCCCTGCCATGTAACCCCCTGAAAGCCTTCCTTCCTGCCCCTGCAGTGGTTCCCAACCATGGCCTGCCTGCCAGTTCCCCAGCTTTATGCCCTCAACAGCTCATACCCATGCGTGCCACCATCCGACCCTGCGTGTCCCTCATACCCGGTGTCCTTACTGTTCCTGTGCCCCAGTACCTCACCTCCGCAGTCCCCTACTCCTAGTCCCTGACCCATGGTCCGCTCCAACGCGGGGGATTCTTTGTGGGTCTCTGTCACTCTCAGCCCCGGTTCTCCTGCGGTCCTGGAGCCCCCGCAACTGCCTGGCCTTGGACCAGGGCGTCCCCCGGGGTCACCGCGTCCTCTGTCCCCCAGGCTCCTCGTCGTCCTAGTTCTAGTGTCTCCATCAGCACCCTGCGTCCCTGCGCCCCACCTCGCCATCCCTCGGGTCCCCAAGTCCCAGTACCCCGGCCTCCCTGTCCCACACCCGGCGTCTCCATCAGCTCCCCGCGTCCCTGCGCCCCACCTCGCGGTCCCGGGAATCCCGAGCCCGGCCCCCCGGCCCCCGGCCTCCAGCGTCCCCGCGTCCCCGGCCCCGCGCAGCTGACGCCATGACGCCCGGCGGAGGGAGGGGCGGAGCGGCCGGCAGGGACAGCGGCTCTGACACCCGTCCCGCAGCAGCTGCGCGCCGCGGCCGATGGACATGGGCACGCAGGGACCCGGGCGCAAGCGGCTCCCCAACCGGGAGCGGCTGACCGCGGAGGACGACGCGCTGAACCTGATCGCGCGCGAGGTGAGCGCGGCTGGGCCCTGGGCGGGGGGCGCGGGGCCGCAGCTGTCAGCCTCGCCCGCGGTCCCCAGGGCCGAGCTCCGGCCGGGCGGGACGCCGGGCCCCGCGCCCATCTCGGTGGCCTGCGGACCAGGAGCCGGGCTTCTGCGTCCCCGACAGACCCGCGGCGCTGCAGCCCTCCGCTCCGGACCCCGGTCCCTGTGGGCCGCCGGAGCTGTGGACTAGCCCATGGGGCCACCAGGGGCTCGAGGTGGCCCGGGCCCGGCCAAGTGGGGACCCTCATTGTTGCGCCGCGTGGAGAACCAAGGGATCGGGCCGACCCTGCAGGCCAGCGTCGGCCCCAGAGGCCACATGGTCCTGCTGAAATGGCCGTTTGTTACCAGTTGCCACACAGGGACCAGCTTGGGGTTGAACTTGAAGGGTCACTGTGAATCTGGTATGTCGACCAGCCTGTGGCGGGGCATGTTTGGAGGTTTGATCAAAGTTTCCTGGGCAGTTTACCACCATGGCAATCCCGTTTGCTAATGAACTTCACGTGTGACAAACGAGGGTGCGTGGGTGTGCGTGTCTGCACAAATGCCTGGTTTTCTTCCACAAAGATGCAACCTTCAGGCTGCAACACCATTTAAGACACGTGGAGAGACTACAGTAGCCTGGTGGAGGCAGATCTGGGGGAGGGGGCAGACTGGTTAGGACGCAGGCTGGACAAAGGACTCAGAGAAATCTGTATCCTTTTCTGTATCCTTTGAGCGTCCTGTGCGTGGATTAACCGAAAGGAATGTCCACGCAGGTGCAACCCAGGCTCGGGTCCTCCAGTGTCTTCCATGCAGGTTGAAATGGAGAGTTAGCATTCATGTTATTTCCAGGTGGAAGAACTTCCTGCAATTTAGGCCTAAGTTGCATTGGACAGGTAGTGACTGGGATCTGACCCAGGTCTGGCTCCTTGGTGTTTGCAGTTGTAAATGACTGATTTCATGTTTATGGATATGTGGCTGGGCAATTGGTATTTGCAGAACATTGAATGGATAAAGAAATGATTTTCTTTGTAGGAGGTAAGAGAGGGCTTTCCAGCCAATTCCTATTCATCCTCTAAAGCCCAGTGTACAAACTGTCCTCTGTGACACCATTTTACCCTGCTCTCCCATGTCACCCCAGGCACAGATCTCCCGCCCCTACCTGGCACCCTGTGGCTCTCTGTCTGCCCCTGGCACAGTAGGCAGAATGGCCACTGTAGAAGGTGCCACCCAAGCAGGCAATGTCTTACCCCGAAAGCCAGGCATAGAGTACATAGTTGATGGTGTCTGTTAAATTGATTAATAGAAGTCCAAGGTACTTAAAGGAACTTGGCTAAATACAGACATTTGCTTGAATATAATTCCCCGGTGATGACAGTCTCTTACATGAACATATGACCCATACAGCAAGCAAATGTTCCCTGGGAGGGCCAGCATGCCCCACAAGTCCCAGTGTTTATGGGACAGGAATGAGGGGAATGAGAGCCCCACAAGTAGGCCTCTTATCGGCTGGGTTTTATAAAAATAGATTGAAGGAGAGGCCAGGGAACAGTCCTGCCTTGCATCCAGGGAGCTGCAGTCAGCAGTTATAAAGCCAGATAGGAGTCAGCCCACTGTGCACTAGCCACCTCCCCAGACCCCCCTGAGCCCCGTTCCCGTCTCTGAAGGGGGAAGAACTCCCTGAGGCTGTGAGGAGTATCAAAGGGACAGCACACAAACTGTGTCTGACCCACCGAGGAAGTGGGTGCAGCCCCTACAGGCCCCACACCCCCAGTGAAAGCCAGCCACAGATGTGACCCTTACCAGGACCAAATGGCATTCATTGATAAGATTGAAGGGAGTGGGGGAGCTGGAGAGATGGTTCCGCAGTTAAGAGCACTAACTGCTCTTGCAGAGGACCCAGGTTCAATTCTCAGCACCCACATGGCAGCTACAAACCATTTTTAACTCCAGTTCCAGGGGAATCTGAAGCCCTCTTCTGACCTCCATGGAATTGCACAACACAGGTGCACTTACTTACATGCAGGCAATACACTCATACATATAAAATAATAAAGAAAATATTTTTGGAGGGAACGGGTGTGATGCTGTCTGATCTTCTACAAACTGAATTCTGTTGTCCAACTGTGACAGATTGCTAGTTCCTGAATTCTTGAGAGTTCTTCTGGACTGTGGCACTTTCTCATTCACTCTGTAATCCATGGTCATGGTCATGATATCCAAGGCTTAAGCAGACCGGGAGTCAAGGAGGAACCTGGGAAGGATCCACCCTCAAGGAGCTGGATCAGAAAGAGGTCTGGTGGGATGTTGTGCATTTCTCCTGTGTCCTGGCACTGATAGGCTGAGACAGGAGGATCCACAGTTGAAGGCCAGTCCAGGGTGTAGTGAGGCTCTCAAAAGAAGAAGGAAGGAGTTTGTACCTGTAGGTCAGCAGCGCTCACAGGAGACAGGGTCTGGTCTTAAAGGCCTGAAAGTTTGGAAATGATAGAGAATTCCAGTTGTCTCTGACTGGACACTGCTGGCTCCTGCACGCTGACCTTATCTGCAAGGCCGAGTGCTGTGTGGAGGCTCCCTGGCCTTGGCCTCCACAAAGGGGGTCTTCCCAGGCTGGCCCTCTGAGCCATGTGATCTCCTGCCCGCCTTTCTCCAGAGAACCAGAAGCTTCTCTCTGGAGAATCTTGGCAGGTCTCCATGGAGTCCTGCGTCAAACTCTGAGACCACAAGATGGCTGGCTTCTATGCATCTCCTGTGGCAAGAGGGGGCAGGTCTTCCGGTGCCCAGTCTGGAGCTGAGGAGGGCCAGCATGCCCTCAATCCCTGAGGATGTCATGCAGGGCTGGATGGAGATGGAACCCTTAGGAAAGTGACACAAGGGGAGATTCTGGGTCAAAGTCATCAGAAGGCCTGAGTCATGGAGGCTGGGGAACCCCACTGGAGGGGACAAGGACTCTGCTGCTCTAGGAGCTGTGCTTCTCTGAGACGTACACCGCCTCCATAGCCTGCTTTGCCTTTCCATCTCCACAGGGCTTCTCTAGTTGCAAGTTTAGAGTAGACGGGTTGTCATTTAAAATGCCTTGAGTACATCAGTCTTGGGGAGGTGGGATTCCAGCATGGTGTTGGGGAGAGGGCAGGTCAGCACTTGCAGATGTTAAGTCACAACCTTCACGGAGGGTGGGAGCACCTCACATCTGGGCAGAGATGTTTATGAGTCTCTCGAAAAGTAAATTCGAAGATGTTCTGCCAGGGACTTTGGGAGCCCCCAAATTTCCCCTTTAACACTTTGTCATTGAACAGAATTGTATCATGACGTCCCCTATACTCTCAGCTTGAGATGATTCAGTGTCCTTTTCAGCGGAGAGCGCCTGGCCACCATTGTCACCACATCAGGTTTCCTGTGTGGAGGAATCTTGCCTGTATGCATTCATCTGCCCTGAGTCAGTGGAAGCATCTCTTTGAGTTGGTCCCTCTCTCAGTGGCCCACAGGAGACCCCCTTCCTCACTCAGCAGACCAGAGCAGGAAGGGGAGGAGAGCTTTGGTTCATCATTGTCCCTGGATCCTCTGGCCCAAGGAGCCCCCTGTGATTATATCATCCAGGCATGTGGCTGGATGTGTTAGATGTATAAGGCTCACAGCCCCTCCCCCCACCTCCACACATCCCTCACCTTCCCTGAAGCACAGCTCCTGGCATGTGGAGGGAGCGATCCCACCAGCCACAGCCCTGGAAGCAGCTTCTCAGTCATTGGCTTACATGTGTAAGAGAGAATGTTGACCTTTTGTGTCCCGCTCTGGTACCATTCTGTTCTAGGCTCACAGCTGGAGCAGATTGATGGCGCGCACACACACACACACACTCACATGTATGCATATATACACACATCCTGGTGAGCCCCAGTTCTGTCCTACCTGCCTCCAGGACACCTGCAGGAAACCACTGGCAGCTACATACCTGTCACAGGCTCTGCTTCTGGGGAGCCTGCTGTGTACCCCACCTCTATGTTGGGCAGTCCCACCAGAATAGTCCTAAGCCCCCTTCTACTTTGCTGCTTTCTGCTTGTCCTTCCCAAGCAGCCCTCAGAGCTCAGCCTGTGTGGAGGGACCCTGCTGAATGGTCCTTTTAATGCACGTTGGACCCTGCCTGTGTGGAGGGACCCCACTGGTGTGGAGGGACCCGGCTGGTGTAGAGGGACCCTGCCTGTAACTTTGCTCAAGCCTCATGGCCTTTCAAGGTTGTGCTGGGCTGCAGTGCTCTCATGAGTCTAGCTCAGTTTGGACCCTTCGCCTTCCCGACCTTCGGCACCAAGCTGACCTAGCTCCCCTGGACTGAAGGGTCCTGGGTGAACTCAGTTGCCATGATGCATTCCTGGAATCTGTCACAATTCCCATGTCTCCATCCCCACTGTGAGAGCACATGTGTCCAGCCACTGTCTGAATGCAATGGAGAGATGATGGTCCTTATTGCTACCCAGTCACTTGACTAGAGCCATCACCTCTGTGCCTTTGTTTTAAGACTAGTGGTCAAATAAAAACCAGCTGGACAACTGGCTGGCTGTGTTGTTGTCCAGAGTGGTCAGTACTTTGCTGTCAGGAAGTGACGGTATCCCTCTTTCCACAGGGTAGGAGGACATGAGGGTGTTCAGTGTCTGACGTGAAGAGCTGCCTTTCAAATAACTAACACAGCCATCTGTGTGGCCACCCTAAGAGCCACACAGATCTTGGTGGTCATCTCTGAGGCACTGGGAAGTGGGTAAGGCAAGGTTCCTGGGCCCAGGAACCTGGGGCTGTTGTGAGGCTGGAGAGGAAGTCAGAGCCTCAGCTGGGCAGGCCTGTTGACTCCAGTGGCCTCTGGGCCCCACCCACAGCTATTTCTATCTGAGCCAGCTGTCTCCTCCTCCATTTGTGGAGAGCCTCAGTGATTCCTGGCTCCATGTTCAGTGTTGGGATTTGTCTATGACGACTGCAGTGAGTAGGTGGTGTGGTGGAAACCAGGGTCCTAGAATGTAGCCAACTCTGTCGCCTCCAAGCCTCAAGGTTTAGGGCAGAAAAAGAGCAAGGTGGGGCCCGAGTTTGCTTTTACAGTTCACGGCCAGCCACTGCTCTCAGATGCTTCGTCCCATACGTCTGCTAAGCCAGGTCAGAAGAGGTCAGAGTCTACCCGATGCCCTATCTAAGACTCCATCACAGATGACACTCTACAGTCGAGCCGATTTCTGGGACCGCAGTCTCCAGCTGACCCTGAGCCAAGGCCCTCACCTTTCATGAGCCAGGCCCTCATGTGCCTTCCTGTGTCTAGCACCCTTTTTTCCTCCTTTCATCTGTAAAAACAACTTTTGCTTCAAACTAGTACCCGTTTTACCTTTGCCATGTTCTCAGGCCATTGTCCACATGGCTGGGCGGTCCTCTTAATGCACGTTGGATCCTGCCTGTCTGTCTTCTGGGGAAGACCCTCAGTGCCTTCTTATATCACCCTTTGTAAGAGCCAAATCCCTAAAAGGCCTGTAAGACCCTAAATTATCTGCCGATTCTTTCCATTTTCATAAATATGATGCATCCAAATAGATGTGCTGTTGTTTATTAAAATATTAGTTGTAAAATACTATTTGTGGGTTTATCAGTTTTAGGTGCGACCTGCTTGGTTCCTGAGATGAAAGGATGAGCATATTCATTGGTCCAAGTCAGGCTCTCTCCCCACATTTTTCCTCCTCGGCCTCACACGCTGTCAGAATGACAGAGCAGTTGGAAGTGCAGGTGCCTGGAGTCAGGTTTCACGGGATTGAGTCCCACATCTCTTCTTCACCTCATGGGCTACGGCAGCTTACCTTCCCACTTTGGGCCTGTTTCTCCATAAGTACAGTGAGGGGTTGTTAGAAGTCCACTTCTCAGGTAGCGAGGAGAGCAGGTTGAGACATTGCGTTGTTCAGAACTGTGACCGCAGTGCCCAGGTGAAGACGTGAGGCACTCAGACTGCAGAGTCAACTTGTAGAACTTTCTGTCCCCTTAGGGTCAATTCTTTTTATTTAAATTGTTCACCTGTCTACATATTTGTGGTATGTATGTCTTCACAGACTTCAGCAGAACTCTTTACAATCCTATTTTATATATAATTGAAGTAGTCAGATTTTGCTGAATGCTTCCTTCAGTTACCTCCTGAACAAGGATACCTTTTCCAAATGTTTGCATCTGAAAAAAAATCTGTATTGTACCCTCACACTTGAGTGACAGTTTGGTCATTATAATTTGGTCATTACAGTTTGGTCATTAATAATTTCCCAAAGAATGACAAAGATTTCCATACGTCGTTTGAAATTATTTCCAGTTTGTGTTGTTAACTGAAAAGAGCCATGTGCAGAGGTGTAAACAGCAAACTGTCCTGTGGGGGAAAGGCTGTAATTTGCTGGCATTCACTTGAGAAACACTGACAGAGTCACAGTACAGGAGCATGGGAAGCAGGGACAGGCAGGTTTGTCAAAGGCAACTTTGCATTCTCGTTATTTGAACCACACGACTATGTTACCTATTCATAAGCCAGCCAGCCCATGTGGAAAAGTAAAATGAAAGACTAATTTCTATCGTCATCTTAAGGCTTCTTCCTACTTTATTCTGGCATTCAGGTTGTTCTGAGAATTTGGGTGCCTGTGTGTTCAGTATCTTAAATAATATCTGGTCGCTGTGAAGTTTCCCTAACCCTTAGCATCTTGCATTTTCCCATTTATTGAGTACCACTCGCCCCCTTCAATCCAGAACTGACTGCCCCAAAGTTCTGAGACTTTCTAGGTTGTTCTCCATCCCCACTGCTCTGCCGTCTCTTCTAGGCACCTTGGTGTCTGCGTAGCACCTTCTTCCTCATTCCTACCTTCTAGATTTTCCTTTGGGACAGGACTCACATTCATCGCCCCCCATTAAATATGCTTGTACTGTATTTGGTTTTAATTGAGTTCTCCTTCCCTTCATCCTCTTCCTCCTCCTGCTTTGTGGTTCTTCATTTACCTTTTTAAAAACTATATTTATGTATGTGTGTCTATATGCGTGTGCACACACGTGCACCCCACAGCAGGCAGGTAGAAATCGAAGGACAAGCTGGAGGGGTTATGCCGTTCCTTCTACCATGTGGGTTCCAGCGATCAAACACAGGTTGGCAGGTTTGGCAGCAAGCACCTTTACCCACTAAGCCATCTTACCAGCCCCCTTTTTACCTTTTTGACCCCCCCTTCTGTCTCTATATATCTGTCTCTCTCCATATGTCTCTCTGCCTCTCTCTATCTCCTCCTTTCTTCTTTTTCTCCCTCCCTCCACTCACAGGGTCTCACTGTATCACCTAGACTGGCCTCAAACTCACAAATCTCCTGCAAAGCAGGGAACTACTCACTAGCTTGTCTTTTACTAAAAGTGAAATAGTTTTAAAAAGAGCCCTAAGATTTTGAGCTGAATGTTGGGACACCCACCTGTGATCCCAGAACCCCAGGAGCAGAAGCAGGAGGATTGTTGCACGTTCAAGGCCAGCTAGAATAACAGCAAATTCCAGGCCTGCAGAGGGATATAGAGCAAGATTTTGTGTCAAAGTAATTTTTCTGACTTCAGGCATCAAGAATCATTGACTCATCTGTCACTTTGGCACATTCTCTGGGACCTGAGACGTACGTAAGACAAACATCTGGAGAGTTGGGTAGGCAGAATGTGATCTGGTCTTGGCGGTGGGTAAACTCGCAGGTCAGCAGAGTGTGCAAGCCAGGAGTGGTCAGTGTGGTGCTGGCATGCTGCAACAGGGTTTCTACTTGCTTCTTGGCATGACTCACACAGCAGCTCCGACTCTGCTGAAACAGGACGCCAGGAGACGGCACACTGTCCACTCTGCTTTTGACCCTGCCCACGTTCTGTTTACCACCACTGATCTTGATTTCTTTCATTTAACTTAATTGTAGGGTCTGGAAGATGGCTCAGCAGTTAAGAGCACTGCCTCCTCTTGCAGAAGACCTGAGTTTGAATGCCAGCACCCATGTGACAGCTAACAACCCCATAATTCCAGGTCCAAGGGATCTGATGCCCTCTTCTGACCTCTGTGGGCGTTTCACAACATGGGTGCACTTACATACATGCAGGCAATACACTCACACACCAAAAATAAAAAACAAACCAAAAAATTTTTTTAATTGTAAATTTATTTAATTTTATTTGTACGTGTAGGAGTGTTTTGCCTGCATGGAGGCACTTGTGTGTGCAGTGTCCATGGAGGCCAGAAGAGGGCGTCGGATCCCCTGGACCTGGAGTTACAGATTTTTTTTGTTGCCATCTAAGTACTGGGAATCCAACCCAGGTCGGCTGCTAGGGCAGCCAGTGCTTTTAACCCCTGTCATCTCCAGACCTGATTGCTTTCATTTTTATTTCCTGCCTTCTTTCATGACTCCCACAGACATCTGGGCTGATGTGGAGATTTTCAGGCTGACAGTCCTGGAGATGGGCTCTTCATGTTGACTGAATGGGGAACACGCCCACCATGGACACCCTGAGACAGTGCTTCACACCACCCATGGCATGTGTGCATGTCTTACCCAGAGCCGTCTGGGCATCAGCCCGGCTCACTATTAAACTCCTGCACTGTGGCTAGTACAGCTGAGGAACTACATTCTCCATAGATTTAAAACTAGTTGAAGTAACCATGCGACTAGCAGCCATTGCATTGGGATAGCCCATGGCTCTGGAACTGTGGGTATACTGTAACGGGTGTATCCCATAATTTGAAATCTCAAATGAGTCCACTGAGGCCATATGTCACTCATTATATGGCATAGAAATGGTGCGGAATAGTGATATGGGTAGACGGGTAACCAGTAAGGCTATGCCTGAAGGAGCCTGGTCGGAAAGTCACGGTCAGCCTTTCTAAACCATGTGATCATGGGCAAGTCACCCAGGTTACCCTCCGAATCCTCGCCCTCTGTCTGTGAAAGCGGACTGGCACCAGCAGGGTGGGCCTGCTAATGCCATCAGGTGTGTCATGTGGCACTTAGTAGGTGCTACTGAAAGGGCAGCGGACATTTCCCACCTGTAGGTGGCTTGGGGATCTCTAGCAGGAGCCCTTTGTGCTTTGAGTCCAGTTGGGATGTGGCCCAGGACCCAGGGCCAGGGGTGAAACCCTTCTTCCTAAGTGGAGGGTTTGGATGGGCTGAGGAGTAGGACAGAGATGGAAGAGGCATGGAAAGACAGCCTCCCACCAGGAAGAGGGAGGCAGGCGGCTCAGGGACTGCTTCCGAGAACTCACAGTTAAAAGTGCTGATGGCCATGGCTTAGTTTGTAGTTTCTTTGTTGTGGGGTCTCACTATGTTGCCCAGATTGGCCTTGAACTCACGAGCCTCCTGCTTCAGCCTCCTGAATGCTGGGATTACAGGCATGCACCTCCACACCCAGCTTCTGGACTGCTGTGGTTTAAATACATGTGTATCTAGTGTCTACATCCCTGTGGGAATCCATGGCCTAGAACATGGGGACTGTTATGGTTTCAATACGAAATACCCCTTCCCCCCCAAAGGCTGAGGTATGGAAGGGTTTGTCCTTAACTGGTGATAATATTTTGAGAAGTTTTGGAAGCTTTAGGAGGTGGAGCCTAAGTGAAGGAAATAGGTCAATGGGGTGCATCTTGGGGGGTGCTATATCTTGTTTCAGATCCCCCCCCACCTCTCACTCTCTGTTTACTGGCTCCCTGAGGTAAGTAGCCTTGGCCACAGGCACCCGCCACCACGATGCTCTGCGAGGACCGAGGCCCATGGATGAGCACCTCTGAACCAAAGCTTCTTCCTGTCTTACTTTGCTTTCTATTGTGATAGACTCTGACCAAAAACATCTTAGGGAAGAAAGGGTTTATTTGGCTTGCAGCTCACAGCCCATCATCAATGGACGCCAAGGCAGGAACTCAGGGCAGGAACCTGGAGGCAGGATCTGGAGCACAGACCATGGAGGAGCGCTGCTTACTGGCTTGCTCCCCCTGGCTTGCTCAACTATTTTTCTAATACAGCCCAGGCCCACCTGCCCGGGGATGGCACCACCCACAATAAGCTAGACCCTCCTACATCAATTAACTATTAAGAAAATGCCTCACAGACATGCCCTTAGGCCAGTCTGATGGGAGTGAGCCCTCATTTGAGGTGCCTTCTTCCTGGGTGATTGGGTGACTCTAGTTTGTGTCACATTGACAGAAAGTAACCCACACACCTCCCTTAAGTTGGTTCTGTGAAGCTGCCTGTCACGGTGACAGTCATCTAATACCATTCTTTTCAGAAAGGACCCCATGTTCACTGTCACTTTTGCTTCTTGGTCCTGAATTCAAGGGTCAGCAGGAAGATGTCCTAGGTTTTCCTGGTCTCTGTTCTCAGGCCACCAAGGTGGGTGCCTATCTTGGGTGAACATGGCCTCAATAGGCCTGACTGTTTCTCTTTGGGCTTTTTTGACCTCTTAGTAACTACCAAATTACCTGCCTATTTTAACCTGTGCATACAGCCAGCCAGAGTGATTGCCACATGGGTTGAGATGAGATGATGGTCTTTAAGTCTTGACATCTTTCCTACTTCGGTTTTAGGTTGGGCTTTCTCAACCTGGACACTACTGGCTTTGGGGACCAGAAAATGCCCTGTTGAGGGGGCCTGTGGTGTATACTGTAGCACATGTAGCCGCATCCCCAGCTCCTGCTGAGCAGATTCGATTTCCAGACAGTGCTGAAATGGCCCCTGGGGAGCAGAATACCGCTGTAGGTACCCCACTATCAGGCCTGCGCTTTGAGCTCTGAACAGCTAGCTTGTGCAGTGGAAGCCCAGATGCTCTGATGCTGTCACGGGTAGTGACTGCTCTCTGGGGCAGGCAGAAAGCACTCTCTGGGCATTTCCTCCATCAGACCTCCTGGGAAGCCAGAGAGAGGGGCCGTCAGTCTGGAAGCTGTCAGAGGAGGGGTCGTCCGAAGTGAGGCAGCTGCAGATTTGGGAAACTGAGGCCTCAGATGCAAATTCAGTGATACTTGGCTGTGTTTCAGAAGTGTGCTGGCGTTGACAATGGGGTGCTCTAAGAAGACACCGCAGACCGAGTGGTGGGAAAGCTAGTTGCTCGCAGTCCAAGATCCAGGCAGATTCAGGTGCAGTTTGTCCACATTCAGGTGCATCGCCCGTCCACTTGAAATCCAGGTATGGCTTCTGGAGGGAGGACAAGACACAGCCCCACTCAGTGTCACCTGTGAAGGTGAGGCTGGATCCCCTCAATATCCTAACCCTCAGCAAGGTCCCCCAGATAAGCAGGACACAGGCTGACAAGAAATAATTCATGACAGCACCTTTCCATCGGATTAAAATTGTCCCCCTGTCTCCTACAAAGCCACATAGCTGAGCTTCTTAAAATAGATGCTGGGTCACTGTCTTGTCCAGGATCCTCTCCCTGTCACCTGAGTCCTCGGAGCTCCCTGCTTGGCACATTCTTTACAATTCCATTGTCCCCAGAACATGCTGTGCATCCTCCACCCCCTCTTCCTGCTTGCCATGAGAGGACTGTGCACTCAGCACTGACTGCCACAGACTCGCCCTTCCTCTACTCAAGGTCTTCCATTCCCTTGGCCAGCAGAACATGAGTTATCCCGGGCTGCTGGTTGGGACAGGAAGGAATATTGGCCTTGTTAATGTTCTAGCACATTTGCCTGCATTGCCTGTACCTCTGGCTTCCTTTTTTGTGTGCTTATTTTGAGGGAAACACACATATGCTGCCCCTCAATAACTGAAAACCCAGCTCTGGTACCCACTGCTTTGGGTGTGATGTTTATCCTCCTTTTCATTTGGATCTTTTGCTTTTGTGAATAGTGCTAGAGCTTCGATCTATTTTTCTTCACTGATCATCTTTTCCAGCTTTCCTTCTGCAAGCAGGAGGGCTGATCAGTGTGAATGAGGAAGGTGCTCAAAGGAATGTGGCTTTGCAGCCCTGAGCGCCCCCTCTGTGCTATCCAAGCAGCTTCTAAGATGCGTTCTTCAGGAGCAAAGTGTAACAGGCTAATGCCCTAACATGCAGTCTGCATACTTTACAGACTTTATCCTGCTCTGTAAAACATGGAGTTATTTTGGATGAGGCCTTCCTGCCCCCAGGAGGGCTCTGCACACCTCATCTTCAATAGCCATGCCTCCTCTCTAGGCTCTATCAGGGTTCCATGGTGATGGCTTTTCCTCAACATGTCAGTGGAACCCAAGTCTGCTCCCAGCTGTGCCTGCGTCATGGATCTCTGACTGCCTGGAGGCCTCAGGGTTTGTGTGTAGGTTGAAGGCAGGAGCCACTATGAAATCTGATGGTTGATGCACGTCCACAGCCCAGGTCTGTGTCTCACTCAGTACAGTCCCCACTACCCTCACCTGTGGCTCTCCCTCTCTGGGTCTCCTGTCCTTGGCACTTCCTTTGGGAAGCCTCACAACCCAGTCCCCCAGCCAGCCTGAGATGTTCCCCTTTCCCTGGTTCCTCTCTCTGTCACATTGATCAGTGACTTGACTGTTATCTCCTCTCCTACCCCACCATCACCACCATAGACCATGAGTCCTCTAGGCTGTCCACCCCTGTCTCTGCTAGGCCTTGTGTCTGGCGTCTGTAGAAGGAAGAAGCGCTATTTGGCTTGTGGATACTCGTATTAGTTACTTTTTGTTGCTGTGATAAAACACCATGACCAGGGTCACTTACAGAAGGAAGAGTTTATTAGGCTATGGTTCCAGAGGGATGAGAGTCATTCGTGTTGGGAGGCGTGGCGGGAGGCAGTTGGAACAGAAAGCTGGGCATTCACATCTCCAAGCACGCACAGGAAGCAGAGAGGAGAACTGAGAATGGATGGGCTGTGAACTCTCAAACCCCACCCCCAATGGCACACTTCCTTCAGCATGGTGGGACCTCCTAAAGCTCCCAAAATAGGGCCACCAACTGGGGACAGAGTGTTCAAATACTTGGAGCCTATGGGGACATTCTCACTCAAACCACCACATTCCACTCCCTGGCCCCCGTAGACTCATGACTGTATCATAATGCAGAATACATTTAGTCCAACCTTAAAGGTCCCCATAGTTCATCTCAACATTGTTCAAAATCCAAAGTCCAAAGTGTCTTCTGAGACTCAAAGCATTCTCTTAATTAACCCTCTGTAAAATCAAAAAGAAAATATGCTTCCAGCATACAGTGATACAGAATACCCATTCCCATTCCAAAACAGAGGAATGAGTGCACAGTGAGGAGATACCAGTCTAAAACATAACCAGGAATCAGCAGGGAAAACACCAAATCCTGTAGCTCCATGTCCAACGTCTGGAACTTTGGTTCCAAAGGGCTGAGATGGCTTGGCCCCTCCAGCTTTGCTGCATGCAATGTACATCCCTCTCTTGGGCTGGTACAGCTCCCTGTATGCAGTATCCTTGGCAGATGTCTCACAGCTCTAGCATCTCCAACATCTTGGAGTCTCCACTGCCAACCAGGCTTCACCTTCATCGCTTCATGCCATGGCCTCTCAGGGCCTGTGGCCTCCCGAGGCCTTTTATGCAGAGACTCCTCTACCACACGCAGCCTGGCCTCAGCGGCTCTCTCAAACTGCAGTGGAAGAGCCCATGACCCCTTCACTCTTGCATCTTTCATGCCTCTAGTGCTGCCAAATTGGGTTTCCAGCTAGGGATGGACCTTGGCCTTCTTCATCCACATTACCAGCAGCTTTTATATGTTGTGATTTTCTAGAGGCAGAAAACTCCTTAGGTATTTTCCCTTCACAAGTTGGACACTTAGCTGGGTGAGCTCTTGCCCTGAGAGCTCTCTTGTCATTGTTCAAGCGCAAACCTGGAGGGCTCTCCTCAATGGCTATAATCTCCTTATCAAAGAGAGCCTCTCCTTCAGCGCACGCTGGGGCTGCCTTCACTCCAGCATCACTAAGCTTCCTAGTGCTTTCTCTCCAAACCACACATTCTGTATTTCTTTCTACCCCACTTGCTCTTTTTCATTGTAGAACTACATAATATTCATCATGAATAACCACACCATTCAACATTAGGCTGTCTTGAAATTTCTTCCACCAAAGAAATTAGTCCACTACTTTTCGACTTACTCTCAGGCAAGCTCTTGAGCTGCAGACAGATGGCACTTAGATTCTTTGCTAAAGCATCCTAGTTGCTATTTAAGTCCTTATTTCCCTCTGGAAATAGTTTTCTCTCAGCATTACTTTCTCCTAGGCTCCTATTAGAACCACCCATTAAGCTCTGCTTAACAGCATTCAACAGCTTTTCTAGTCCAAACTTCAAAGTCTTCCACATTCCTCCAAACACCCACATGGTCAGAGTCATCTTAGCAATACCCCACTCCTGGTACCAATTTCTGTATTTGTTCCTTTCAGTTGCTCTGATAAAACACCATGTCCAAGGCCACTTATAGAAGGAAGAGTTTATTGAGCTTATGGTTCTAGTTCTAGAGGAATAAGAGTCCATCATGGTGGGAGGTGTGGCAGGGGGCAGCCAGAGCAGAAGGCTGAGGGCTCACATCTTCAAGCAGGCACAAGAAGCAGAGGGAGACAAACTAGAAATGGACAAGGCTAAAGCCCACCCCCAGTGACGTGCTTCCTCCAGCAAGGCCACCCTCCTAACCTTCCCCAAACCACTCCACCAACTGGCCTCTGTGTTCAAATACTTGGAGCCTATGGGGGACATTCTCATTCAAACCACCACAACACTAACTTATTTTGGGGAAACCTGTGAATGTAGTGTTTTCTTCCAGACAGGTTACACTTCATCTGTCAAAGTCATGCATGGATGGATTTTGGATGGTGCTTGTGGACAGCCCTTTCTAAATCTCATAGTTCATCAATTCTCAGCACTCTCAGAAAGTAGAATCACCCTGTCCTCAAGTTCATAGCCTTAGAGTTCAACAGAAATAGGCCAGCAGCCCCTGGAGACCACAGCTGTCCCCACGGCCAAGCTGAGTGCATTTTGGGTTCTTTTTGCTGTGAGAACATTTCCTCACAGTGCCCAAGCCAGCAGCATCCTCTAAGGGTGTCTTTCTGAGGCCTGGGAGGGTGCAGCATTGAACATCTGCACTGGGCTCTGCAGTCCAGAGTCACCACACACTGACTTTGCCAGCACAGATGAACCCCAGGATTCCCGAGCCCCAGTGTCCCCACCCGTGGAGTATGTGAGATGATGTGAATGTGGTGCCTAGGGTGGGCCACCCTCAGTGCACGTGGTTAGCTGACAGAGCATGTGCTGTTCTGTAGGTGATGAATGTCCTACACACTCTCAGGAACTGCACAGGGCATTGTGCCGGCCACGGACCATGTGCAGACCATGTGCGATGGCCGCCTGCCTGTCAGGCCTGACTCCCACCCCCAGATCTAGGACCTGCTCCAGATTCCAAGCTCCTAGTTCCCCTCAAGACTTGAAGCTCCAGGGCCCAGGTTCTGTACCGAATTCCAGGATAAAGATTCTACTTTAGGCCCCAGGCCCCACTACTGCAGACTCTAGGCACCAAGTTCAGTTCCAGAATCCAGGCTCCAGGTTGTACTTCAGACTAGGTTCCAAGCTCTAGGCTCTTAGTCCTCTTAAGACTGCAGGCTCCAGGCTCCAGCTGGGTAGGGGAGATGAGGCAGGGTATCAGTCTCTCTCCTGTTTGCCTCTCAGAGTTCACATGGTATCCAAAAGGGAATACACTTGATTTTTTGTTTGTTGTTTTTGTTTCTTGAGATAGGGTCTCACTATGCAGCCCTGGCTGGCCTGGAACTTACTGTGTAGACCAGGTGCCTCAAACTCACAGAGATCCACCTGCCTCTGCCTGATTGCTGTAATCAAAGGTGTGCACCACCACACCCAGTAAAGGGACACATTTGAGATATACACACATCAGCCCTAAAGGGCTTTGAAACTGTGAGGTGGCTGTGATGCAGTTTTCTAAAGTACATTCTTGAGCCCCAGATGCATCCATGGCTGCAATCGGACAAAGCAGCACACAGGTTGGCTCTTAACACAGCGCACTCTAGGCCT
Source organism: Nannospalax galili (assembly GCF_000622305.1). Classification (NCBI taxonomy): domain Eukaryota; kingdom Metazoa; phylum Chordata; class Mammalia; order Rodentia; family Spalacidae; genus Nannospalax; species Nannospalax galili. Next base: position 300,220 of record NW_008359763.1, on the reverse strand, counting down.
CTCCAGGGACACTGTTGCATTCTCTTACAGCTGAAGGAGGAACCAGGGGGGGTGGGGCATGCCCCTCAAGGTTGGGGCCGACTGGAGGTGTGGCAGGAAGCACCAAAGCCATGCAAAGGTTGCCCACGTAGGCCTTCTCTAGCCATGGGGGCCCTGGTTCATTCAGGACCAGGGAGGTGGGGAAGAAATGGATTGGAGTAGCATCACAACAACCACAGGTGCCCAGGAGTACCAGGGTTGGAAGGAAGGGAAGCATAGCCTTTCTCTCTCTCTCTCTCTCTCTCTCTCTCTCTCTCTCTCTCTCTCCTTTCGTATTTTACAGGTGTCCATTGCACATCAAAACCATGTGTTCTTCATGGGAGGGACTTGGGCAAGCCTGTCCCTAAATAGTTCTGCTCTGTAGAGATAGATGTCACAGTAGCATCTCAAATTGTAGCTAGAAAGTTACTCAACCCAATTCTGAGAAATTGAAGCACGTTGGATCGGAACTAAGGGACTTTGCTACCACTTCCCATCCATGGTTCTCAAAGTGTGGCCTCCAGGCACAAGGTTTCCCTCATCTGGAAGCTGGTTCCAGAGCCCTGGAGGTGGGGGGGGGGGCAGGCTGGGACACCTGCCATGTGACCAAGTCATGGAGCCTCTGCACAGAGGATGGTGGAACCACACCATCCTGTGTCCTCATTGAATAGCACAGCCTCTTCCTGCCCAGCCATGAGTCTCTGCTGGGATCACTGCTGTAGACAGAAGGTTGCCAAAGCAGCCCACTGAGGTATAGCCGAGTTGCAGCCCCCACCCTGGGGGTGGCTCTCGGTGCACAGGAGAAAGACTTCCTGGGTGAGTCGGTGAATGAATGAGTGGACTTAGTTCCACTTCACAGTAACATGTGAAGTCTCTGCTTCTTTAGACCAAGCTGTCAGAGTCGCACATGTCACATATGTAGCTGAAGACTCCCCGGGAGCCTGGGGCCACCTTCGGTTCTGTGAGTGTTTCGATCTGCTGCATAGAGAAGACAGTTCCAGCAAGACACTAAACCTTTCCCTGCTGGTTCACAATTGTCCCCCTTCTCCAACACCTCACATTCACGACTTCCTCTCTGGCATTCCTCCATTGGCTTTCTTATAATGTTGCACTTGGAAAAAAAAAATCTTTCCAAAAAAAAACCCAGAGGTGGGCCTGTGACCTCACTGGGGCCGCGTGGGCTATCGGGTTGCCTTGCACACAGCCAGTGTGGTGAGATCGCATGCCCTGAAAGGGCTTTCATTGTGTCCAAGAAGGCTCTGCCTCGGTCAGTGGCGCTCACCCAGCTACTGAAGTCACTTGGATGGTTGGTAGAACATTCTCCTGTGTGGCTGCCCTGCTGGGGCGAAGTACTTGAATTGCAGGAATTTCAGGGTATTAATAGATGCTGCCAGGTGCAATAAATAGATGCCTTTGCCTGACCTTCACCTCACACTGTGCTGTGCTTCTGAAAACCATGTGCACACCGCCCCCCCCATGACAGAATACATATAGAGGGTGTTAAGGTTCAGATAGCCCTGCCCCCTCACCAACAGGATCCCAAGGACTTCTCATGCTCCTGAGAAAAGGGAACCTAGCTGATAAGCACCTTGGTCTTTGAAGTCAAGAGAAGCAGACTTTTCTCCACTGTTTGGCCAACACAGCAGGCTTCCCCTTTGATCTCTAAAGAGGACAGGTTTTAACAGTCCTGCTCTCCCACTCCCCCCCCACCCAACTTTTAAAAAAATACACCTTCCCACCTACTGCAGGAAGCAGAAGCCTCCCTTTTAAAAAGACCCCAGCTCAAGACCCAGGTAGACATTTTCCCTTCCCTGAAGGGAACATGTCCCCTGCAAAATAAAGCTCTATCCCGCTGAGAGTTTTATCTGTGCCTCGGTGCCTCATCATCCATTCACTCGTTCTCCGCCAACTATTTACCTATCAGAGGGAGGGTGTCCAAGCTTGGGGTGGGATGGGGCCCTTAGATGGAAACAAAAATGAGTGAAATGTTGGAGCTGTGTCTCAGGAAACCAGAAAGCTCAACTAGACCAATCTCCTCCTTTCCCCAGTGTTGGGGTTGGAACCCTGGGCCTTGTGCACTCTAGGCAAGTACCTGCCACCAAGCCCCAGCCCTAGCCCTAGACTGATCTTTAGGACAACACACAACCTGCTCTCAGCAAGTTGGAGGGGGGAACAAGCTGTGGCTCCTGGTTTCAAGGGTTTCAGTCCACAGTCAGCCGTCCCTTCTCTTCAGCCCATGGTCAGCAGCCCCTTTGCTTCTCGGTCTGGCAAGGCAGACAGTGTGATCTGAGGGTGTGATGAAGGAATTCTGGCCCCTCATAGCAGTCAGGAAGCAAAAAGAGACCGAGGAAAGGGTATGGCTAGGATGGGCCTTTCAGGGCACACATCCCGTCACCCCCTAGTGCCCTCCACCTCCCAGTAAGGCTGTCACATCATGAATCCAGGGCTGGAGATGGCTCAGTCAGTAAAGTGCTTGCCGCACAGGCATGAGGACCCGAGTTTGATCCCCAGAACCCGGGTTAAAAAACAGACATGGTGGCACACGTGTAATCCCAGTGCTGGGGAGGTGGAGACAGAAATTGGCTAGCTCCAGGTTCAGGAAGAGGCTCTGTCTCCAAACATAAAGAGTAACTGAAGAAGGCACTTGGCATTGACCTGTGGCCTGCGCACACATGCACAAACACATACACACATAGACACATACATAGGCATACACACATATACACACATGCAAACACACATATGTACATACACACATAGACATAGACACATACACATTCATATACACATACATACATATAAATAGACACTTACATACTCATACACATACACATAGACACACGCATACATACACGAATGCATGCATACACACATATGTGCATGTATGCATGTACATATATGGACATGTAGATATAGTGACACATATATGCACATACATGCATGCACACAGACACATGCATGCACACACGTGCACATAGATGCACATGTAAACGTGCATACATTCATGCATATACACATACACACATGCACAGACCATTCACATGCACATAGATATATGTACATATACAGGCACACATAAACACATAGGTCCACGTATGCATGCAAACATGCACATATGCACAGAGATACATACACACATGCATACACATGCACACACATGAGCATGTACACATGCACAGGTGCACATGTATGTACACATGCATGTATATGTGCATACACATTTTCACAGGTGTGCACACATGATGGGCAGAAACAATTTCACTCAAGTCTAGCTTGGTGAACCAGTGAGTTTCTTGGGCTTACTTACAGGATCATGAAAGGTCCCACCTCAGCATGGGTGACATCTCCCTGTAACTACATAGATGAGTCCCCTGTGCCATTAGCTTTGCATCTGCTTTATACCAGCACTTCCTGAGACCACATGCAGTTGTGACAGAATTGCATTCAGGGCTCAGCAGGGCGTGGCTGGAATCAAGTGACGCTCCCACCTTCCTCCTACAGGGAACCTCAGCTGGCCTGATCTTGTTGAGGGAATCTCAGCTGGCCTGATCTTGTTGAAGGAATCTCAGCTGGCCTGATGTTGTTGAGGGTCTCTGTGGGAATCACAATAGCTTTGATGAGGGTGGAACTGCTGCTAGGCTAGGTGGGGACAGCTTTCCACAACAATGTGACACTCATTGTGTTCCCAAATTGAGGTTATATTTGAATGACTCACCAGCAGTGGGTCTAGGCCACCCTGAGTGCTGTCCCTGTCCCTATATGCACTGCAGAGCCCATTTCAGGATTGTAGGAGGTGGGTAATAGCTCCAACGCTGGCCATACTTTCCTGGCAAAAGTCCACTTTCTTCTGATGCCCTAATGCTGCTCTCCCTGCAACAGAGATTGGTTTATCTGAATTCTCTGGCAACACATCAGTGTGTTGTGTTGGGCCGGGTGTGATGGGACATGCCTTTAGTCCCCACACTCGGGAAGCTGAGGCAGGCGGATCTCTGTGAGTTCAAGGCCAGCCTGGTCTACATAGTGAGTTCCAGGACAGCTAGGGCCACAGGGAGACCATGTCACAAAAAGACAATTTTTTTTTTAAAAAAAAGAATGTGCTGTATTGTTTAGTGCCCAGAGCATTCACTGGTTCTGGTGGCACAGTCGCCCTCCACCCAGACATTTACCTCAAGAACATGAGCAACTTACATAACCTCTGCCTCACCTGCCTTCCCATGACAAACAACTGAAGCCATCTTCTTAGAAACCACCTGCCCCCATCCCCAGCCCATCCAGAACCTTCTAGAACAGGAGGGAAATGGGAACCCAGGTGGAGAGAGTCCTATGGAGGAGGACGTGCTGACAAAGACCTCAGGAAGGAAGTCCGGTAGTTAGTTACCTTTTACTCATCCTCTCCACCCCAAAAGACATCTTTTCAGAATTTTTCTCATTTTCTTTTCTGAGTATCAGGGGTCTCCATGGGCCTCTGAAGCAGGAGGAAGGGCCAGGCCATGATCCCAGCTTTCAGCTCTGCTTGGCTAGGGGCTGGCCTCTTCGTCACCTGCACAGTTCAGTGCGGCCCAGCTAAGAGCAGCCGGGGTGGACACGGCTGCCTGAGGGCACAGCACCCTATTCTAGATTCTGTTAGATATTTCTAAAACACTGCTACCTTTTCCTCCCATTGCTGACGCTATCAGGCTGAGAAGGATGCTCATGGGTTTGTGGGTTTGGTTCTGGGTTTTATTCTCTGACCTTTACCTTCTCTCCCTGCCACAGTTCAGAGTATCTCCTGAGGCTGGTATCACACTGTCCTCAGCAGAGCTCAGACAGCAATCTTCATTCACTCACCTGTCTGTTCACCTGTCTGTTGACTAGCCTCACACACACCAACATAATGGAGCCATTGAAAGACAGTAAAGATCCTAACCAATTGTTGGGGCACACACTTTTAATCCCAGCTCTTGGGAGGCTGGTGCAGAAGGATTGCACATTCAAGGCCAGCCAGGCTTCATAAGCAAGTTTGAGTCCAGCATGGGCTACAAAGTAAGACCTGTCTTAAAAAAAAAAGAAAAAGTTCTTATCTCAAATATTGTACCCCAACGACTCCTCCATCCACAGTGTAGACTTCCTGGGAGGATCTTCTGTTTCAGGGGCATCTCCAGGTACTATGGACATGGCACTGTGTAAAACAGGCTTGGCTTCTGCCCCCTAAAGACAAAGCAAGGAGCAGATGGCTTAGGACACATCATACAGGGTAGTAAAAAAGCATCAAGAGCCAGGCGTGGTGGCGCAGGCCTTTAATCCCAGCATTCGGGAGGCAGAGACAGGCGGATCTCTGTGAGTTCAAGGCCAGCCTGGTCTACATAGTGAATCCAAGACAGCTGGGGCTTCAGGGAGACCCTATCTCAAAAAAAAGACCAAAAAAAAAAAAAACCATCAAGAAAGGCTGGGGAGAGGCATCAGGAGGGCAAGGCAGCATGCTGCTGTCTGTCATGTGCTGGGGAGGACTCCCAGAGAAGGCAGGACCCTGGGCAGAGGAACAGTGCAGTCCTGACCAGCTGAGTCTCAGCAGGGAGGCTGAGGGAGTGGTCCAGACAGGAAGTGGGAAGAAATTGGGTTGAGAGATATCTGGCACCAGAGCCCAGGGCTGTCCAGGCAGCTCTGACACTTGAGTTTTTCCTCCCAGTGACATGGACGGCTATGGAGCAGCACTGACAGAGGCCTGGTCACTTGGGCCTCTACGTTAGGACAATTTTTGATGGAGCCATGTGTAGAATAGTTATGAATAGACAGGCAGGTTGCGTACTGCAGAAGCCTGATGTATACCTTTCACACCGACCCCTGTGTGAATGGCTGTCACTTGCCCAGGCTAAATATATGAAAGAATAAATGAGCACAGTCAGTGCGAAGGCAGGAGACCAGGCTGGTGAGGTGGCCCTGGGGGAGGCGCCTGCCACTGGCCGCAGGGGGGTGGTAGCACTGGTGAATTACACCCTCCATCACTTCGGCCGGTATAGCCCATGGAGTTTGCTAGGGATTGGATGTGGGTTGGCAGAGAAAAGGTGTTCAGATGAGCCAGGGATCCACCCTGACTGACCAGAGCTGTAAGAACCGGGGTTTCTCTTGACGCCACCACTGGTTCAGGACAGTTCAGTTCAGTTCAGCTGAGCACCAGCTTGAGCAGGTTCAGGAGAAGCAGTTCCTCAAAAGCTTGAAAATAGTCACTTTAGGCTTTAGTAATCCCACTTCTGAAATTGGAAACAGTGTTCAAATGAAACATTCATTCACTGGTGTCCATCTAACAATAAACATCTAAGGGGAAAAAATCAAGACAGAATCCCATTTTCAGTAGTTATAAAAAGCAATAAACTGGAATATTTAGGAGTAAATTTAAGGTCATGAAAGCTCTATATACTGAAAACAATAACAGTATCATTGACAAAAGAATTTCAGGAAGACACAAGTGGTTGGAAAGGTATCCAGTGTTCAAAGACTAAAAGAATTGATATGTGTTAAAATATTAACACTACCCAAAGCAATCTACAGAGTCAATGCAATCCCCCTCAAAATCCCAGCGACAGCCAGGTGTGGTGGCACAGGCCTTTAGTCTCAGTATTGGGGAGGCAGAGGAAGGTGGATCTCTGTGAGGCCCAGTCCAGTCCAGTCTACAGATAAGCAGGGTTAGTTACACAGTGAGACTTTTAAAATATTTTATTTATTATTTTTATTTTATGTGTATGAGTACATTGCTGCAGTCAGTGCTGTTAACCCTAGGGCTCTTGTAGAGGACCCGGGTTCAATCCCTAGCATCCACATGGCAGCTGACAGCAACTGTCCATAACTCCAGTTCCAGGGACTCCAACGCTCCCTTCTGACCTCCGTGGGCACTGCACAGTATGGATGCATTTACATACTTGCAGGCAATACTCATACACAAAAAATAAAATAAAAATTAAAGTAGTTTTAAATGTTTTAAAAAATCCAATGACATTTTCTTAGAAATAGGGGGAGAAATCCTAAAATTTGTATCAAACCACAAGAGAACCTGGAAATCAAAGCTGGGATACCACCCCATCTGATTTAAAAGTCTGCGACAAGTTAGAGTAATCACTGCAGCAGAATACTGGCATAAAAGCACACATAGGCCCGTGGAGTAGGACAGGACGTCCAGAATAAACCCATGCATTTACAGTCAACTGGTAGTTGATGTGATACCAACACACTATGGGGAAAAGACAGGCTCTTTAATAAATGGCGTTGGGAGAGTGGATGTCCACATTCAGGCCAGTGAAGTCAGACCCTTTTCTTATACCGTATACAAAAGTGTTTCAGAATGGATTAAAGACTGAATTTAAGACCTAAAACTGTAAGTTTACTAGAAGAAAACAGACTGAGTGGGGAGCTTCATGGCGTTGGCCTAATCAGTGATGTCCTGGCACAAAAGCAAAAAAGTACAGACAAATGAGATGAGCTCAATCTGAGAATCCACTCCACAGCCACGTAAACAACAGAGTGAAGAGGCAGCCTGTGGACATGGGAACACATACGAAGCGGCAGCGTGTGGACACGGGAACACATACGAAGAGGCAGCATGTGGACATGGGAACACATACGAAGAGGCAGCGTGTGGACACGGGAGCACATACGAAGAGGCAGTGTGTGGACACGGGGACACATATGAAGCGGCAACACATACGAAGAGGCAGCATGTGGACATGGGAACACATACGAAGAGGCAGCATGTGGACATGGGAACACATACGAAGAGGCAGCGTGTGGACACGGGAGCACATACGAAGAGGCAGTGTGTGGACACGGGGACACATATGAAGAGGCAGCCTGTGGACACGGGAACACATACGAAGAGGCAGCGTGTGGACATGGGAACACATATGAAGAGGCAGCCTGTGGACATGGGAACACATACGAAGAGGCAGCATGTGGACATGGGAACACATACGAAGCGGCAGCGTGTGGACACGGGGACACATATGAAGAGGCAGTGTATGAAGAGGCAGCATGTGGACATGGGAACACATACGAAGCGGCAGCGTGTGGACACGGGAACACATATGAAGAGGCAGCATGTGGACATGGGAACACATACGAAGCGGCAGCGTGTGGACACGGGAACACATATGAAGAGGCAGCATGTGGACATGGGAACACATACGAAGCGGCAGCGTGTGGACACGGGAACACATACAAAGAGGCAGCGTGTGGACATGTGAACACATATGAAGAGGCAGCCTGTGGACAGCGGAGAATATGTGCATGGCACGTATCTCACAAGGGTTGACATCTAAAATATAGAAGGAACTCAACCTGCCAGAGAAAATATTACTTGACTTATAAAGTGGGCAAAGGACCCAAATCAATGTGTTTCAAAGGAAGACATGAATGTCCAACAGACACATAAAAACACCGGGTTAGTGCACAATGGTGCCACAAGAAAGGGACTGGGGTGCAGCTTAGAGGAAGAGCACTTGCCCAGCTTGTGCAGATCAGGGGTTTTGATCCTCAGCACCTCCAAAATAAGCCCAAAGTTACCAACCACAGCTGTTGGAATGGCTGTTATCAAAAATATAAGAAAGTGTGTCAGGGAAGATGTAGAGATAGAGAAACCCTTGTACATCTCAGTGGGACTATAAATTGGTGCAGGCATTATGGAAGGCTCCATGGGGTGTTCTTGAGAAGTTAAAAATGGAACTCCCATGGGATCCAACAATCCGGTTTGTGGGTGGTTCTAGTTCGTTTCCTGTTGCTGTGATGAAATACCATAACCAAAAGCAACTTGGCAGGAAAGGGTTCACTTCACCCTGTACCTTACAGTCCACTAGGGCCGCCGGGGCAGGAGAGAAAGGGTTCACTTCACCCTGTACCTTACAGTCCACTAGGGCCGCCGGGGCAGGAGCTCAAGGCAGGAACCTGGAGCAGGAGCTGAAGCAGAGACCACAGATGAAGGCTGCTTACTGGCCTGCTCCCTCTGGCTTGCTCAGCTACCTTTCTTATGCAGCCCAGGCCCACCTGCCCAGAGGCGGCACTGCCCACATCAATCAGCAACCACAAAAAGCCCTCGAGACACGACCAAGGCCAGTCTAATGGAGGAAATTCCTCAGTTGAGGATCCCTCTTCCCAGAGGTCCCTAGTTTGTGTCACGTTGGTAAAAACTAACCGTTCCCTCTGAGGGAGATGAAATCAGTAAGTCAGAGTCGCCCTCCCACATTTACTGCGGCATTATCCACAGTGGCCAAGGCTCAGACTCCACAGAGGAACAACTGAACATGTGGTGGGGATCTACAACGGAACACTCTTCCACCCTCAGAAGGAAGGCGATCCTGACATTTGCAGCAGGAACGAATATAGAAAACAATTAACTGAAGGTAATCAGGCACAAGAAGGCAGACGCCGCCTGACTCATTTATACGTGGAAGCTTAAAAACAGCTCACAGAAGCACAGAACTGAAGAGTGGTTACCAGAGGCGGGGAAGCAGAGTTTGGGGAGATGTTGGTCCTAGAAAAATGTTAAGGAGAGCATAGCGGAGTCCAGCTGTAAAGTGTTCGGGAGACTAAGAGCACTATGTTACAAAATGCCAGAGGACTCAGGAGGGAAAGCAGTTGTTCTAGCTACTTCTCAGCCATGAATTTGGAAGTGGGGGAGGGGACGGCGATGACGATGACAACGGGACACCATCTGGTGTGACTTCCCGGCAGATTGGAAGAACTTCCAGGAAGTGATTCCACAATAGAAATGGCATGGAGCAGACTATAAAACTGCTGTCTTTGAGGTGGTAGAAATGCCCTAAGTTAGACTGTGGTCATGATGGCACTGCCCTATGGATTTACAGAAAGTCTGTGAACTATACTGGAGCGGTGGAGAGGCATCATTGTGGGCAGCAAATTAGGGTCCAGCGGCACATCCAGTCCCCATCCCGGTCCTCTGTGGAGGAGCAGATTCAAGGCGTGTCTCTCTGGAAATAACTCTGAGTCAGCCCTAGAATTTAGAGCCATTTGTCATCCCGGCCTGGCTTGCCACCAGGGTGTACTGGGTATTGGCCTGCCATGAATTTATTGAAAGTCCTTGAATTACACTCCTGAAGCGGATGAGTGTTATGGTCAGCAAATTATACCTTTGGAAGCTGTTCACATGCATGCGCTCAGCTTCTGGTCACCTGTGCCTGCCCCTCCCTCAGGTATACATTGTCCTGTTCACTACAAAAGTGGGGTGGAGATGCTGTACTTATGGTCAATGGGGTGGGGGGGTCCTGCCCTGTGCTCCATCCATGTACAACATGGAAGCCTTTTCATCTAGACTAGGTGATCTCAGAGATGGCTCCCAAAGTGGCTACGAGTCTTCGCTCCACTCACAGCTTCCCAGTGGTTGGGGCCATGGACAGGACTCCAGCGGATGACTGTGCACCCAGGCCCTGCTACATGTGCTCATGGTAGATCACAGCCCTGGAGGAGACCTAGAACATACCCTGTGCCCCAAGTCCCGCCTGTTCCTCAGTGCTGACCTGGCTCACATTTCCTAGGTCAAGTCACAGTGGACAGGACCAGCCAGCACATCCACTCCCCACCAGGGCCTCTGCAGAGGAGCAAACTCAGGACATGTCTCTCTGGAAATAACTCGGAGTTGGCCTTAGAGTTTTGAGCCAGTTTGTCACCTTTAGCTTCATGACTTTGGGTTTTGTCCCTCAGCCTGACTTGCCACCGGGGTGTTTTGGGTGGTAGAAGGCGGAGCAGACGCTATCCTGGGTGGAGGGGGCAGAGGAAGATACTGGGTGCTGGAAAAGGATGCAGCTGTTGTCCCCCACCTGACTCTGTCAAAGACAGCGTATTTACAAAGCATTCCAGGGGGCTGGAAAGGTGGTTCAGCAGTGAAGAACATGTACTGTTCTTGTAGAGGACCTGACTTCAGCTCCCAGCACACACATCAGGCGACTCACAAGCCTGCAACTAGCTTCAGGGGGATCTGATGTCTCCTTGGGGTCCTAAAATTATG
>NW_008359763.1:281255-289144 GCF_000622305.1 Nannospalax galili | reverse complement strand
TTTTTTTAAGCTTTAATAAATGTTTATGTACAATGCTAAGTAAAGCGTTTTATTTACAAATATAAAATTTTAACAATATTGTTTAAAATTACAGAACTTCTTAGTATTTAATGGCAAGTAAGTCTGGAAAAAATAACATTCCATTCACAAATATTTTTAAGCAATAAATATGTATTTAGAAATAGTTTGAATCTGTATCAAGATTAGAAACAAAAATCACCAACCTGAAATTTATTCTTTTTGCGCTTTAGAATATTTTTTAAAGCATTCCAGGGATGGAATGTGGCTCATTTGACAGAGAGCTTGCCGCTCATGCATGAGGTCCTCGATTCAATCCCTACCGAGGGATCACAGGCTGCCTGCTCAGATCAGACTGGAACTTTTGCTAAAGGCTTCCTGATTACCAATCTTAAGTGGAACAATCATTCTAAGTTAGAACTGGAAGGAGTCATTTCTCTTCACCCCATCTCCTGTTTGAAAATGGTATTCAGAGAGGCCTATGACCTGCCTGAAGCTCTACGGTGACTCAGACCCACCCTGTGTCTCCTAAGAGCTCAGTGTTAAGGCTGATGCATCATACCAGGTCCTCTGGGTCCTGCCCTTGTCCTCTGTTCAGAGCCTGCAGGGCGAGGAGTCTCGTAGTGCTGTTTCTCCTCAGTAAGGTCTGTCAGTTCACAGAGGAGATGACTCACACATTCAGAATAAAAAACAACCTGGTGATTAGGAACTCTGTGAATGAATGGCTTACACAGTGGAAGTAAAATCTTAATGGAAGATAACATCATTTGAGATGAAACTTCAGCCCCAAATAGAGTGATGCGTTATCCATGATTCCAATATTTTTAGATATTTAGGTGGCTTTTAGTGTTTATGAGTAACTTTGCTTAAACATTAAGGGTGTCTCACACTCAAAAGTGTTGGCCCGTTTTACGATATGAGTCACTATTTTGGGATGTGGCCCTTGGTGCTTCGGGGACCCACCCTCCCCAGAGTTGCTTAGCCACGGTTCACAGTCCACTCATCTCACCATGTAGCCTCCTGCATCTGGGCAAGGTGTGAGCACCTTGGTGACCAGTGAATGTGTCCCTGGTCCTCTGTAACAGTGACCACTCCAGAGCACCTCAGCCAGAAGTATTCGTCCCATTTTATTTTATAATTAATTGATTGAGCTGCACCGCAGGCTGCATTAGGTCCTTACCCTTGCCAGGCAAACCTGACTCTGAGTTGCATCCCAGCCCTTTTTATTATTTTGAGACAGGGTTCATTACTTTCCTTTTTGCTGTGACAAAATGCCTGAGAAAGCAACTTAGCTCACAGCATAGGGGTATACACGGCCCATCCTGACAGGAATGGCCTGGTGGCAGAAGCATGAGGCAGGTCCCATCTGCAGTCAGGAAGCAGAGAAAGATGGATGATGATGCTCAGCTCACTTCCTCCTTTTTCCATCTTTGTGTGGTCCAGTCTCCCATCACCTGCCATTTGGGATAGTGCCACCCACATTCACAACGGATATTCAGTTAAACCTCTCTGGACAGACATACCCAGAAGTATATCTCCTATGTGATTCCAAATCTAGTCAAAGTAACAATTAAGATTAGCCCGCACATGGAGTCTTGCCGAGTTGCCCAGGGAAACAGTAAACTTGAAGTCTTCCTGCCCCCAAACTCGCAACTAGCTGAGATTACAGGCCCAGCCCTTCAGACCTGAACAGAAGTAATTTTTTTGAATCAGAAATCCATACAAAGAAGTGCAGTTATTTTTGTTTGCTTCTCCTTTAAGATGATAGTCAAGGTGCTCACCCTGTAATGGACAGGGTTTTATGTTTGTGGAGAGACTGACAGCTACAGGTTTTCTAAGAAACTGAATTCATAGTGCAACTTAGATGACTCTAAAACCTCATGCCAATGGGGCTGGAGAGATGGCTCAGCAGTTAAGAGCACTGACTGTTCTTGCAGAAAGCCTGGGTTTGAATCCCAGCACCCACATGGCAGCTAACAACTGTCCATAACTCGAGTTCCAGGAGATCCAACAGCCTCTTCTGTCCTCCTTGGACATTGCATGGCACGGTGCACTTACCTACATGCAGGCAATTCCATATATACATAAACTCAAAATAATAAAATATTTTAAAACCTCATGCTGAGGAGTGCTAAATGACGCCAGCCGATCCCAAGCTACCAACGTGACTGTCACTCTGGGTGGGAAATGGGCGGGAAGCGCACAGGAGGGCCTGCAGTCTAGCAAATCAGCCATCATTGATATGCTGGTACAACTGCAGCTGCGGTGAGCCTGTGATCCCAGATACTTGGGAGACTGAGGCAGGAGGGCCACTTCAGCTCAGGACTTGGAGACCAGCCTGCACAGTATAGTGAGATCTTGAAAAATAGACATAGGGGCTGATGAGATGCTCAGTATTCAAACAGCTTGCTGCACAAGCATGAGGACCTGAGTTCGGATCCTCAGCACCCATGTAAAAAGGCAGACGTGGTGACATGTGCATGTAATCATACAACTAGGAAGACAGAGTGAGGAGGACGCCTGAACCTCACTGGCCACCTACTCTAGCCAAATTGGTAGATGTCAATCTCTCCACAAACAAAACCCTCTCCGTTAGAGGGTGAGCACCTTGACAGTCATCTTAAAGGAGAAGCAAACAAAAAACTTCATGTTAGTGAGAGACCCTGTCTCCAAAATAAGGTGGAGAGGGATTAAGGAAGATGTACCCATGCATACATCACATATGCACACAGAAAATATAGAGATAGATATAAATATATACACATGTAGAAAGCAACACAGCAGGTCAATATTGGTTGAAACTCAATAATACAAACACAGGAAAAATATCTAAAACTACTAACCCTCCAGTAAATTAGAGACAAGACCGAAAGAAGTGCTGCTTTTCTGCTTATTGGGCTGCTAATGACTAGGGATTCCACAAAATCCCGCAGGCAGAAGGGGCATCTTTGTAAGCACCCAGCTCTGGGTGTGAAACTTACTCATAAAATAAACCGTCTGTCTTATTATTGGGGGTGGTTTACTTTGCTGCAAGCCTATATATGTATATATGTATGTACATATAAAGGTATAGATACAGATATATCAAAGGATTGGTTTTGGTAGAAATGTTTATTATTTATGTCGAACACCCTCAGTAGACTAGAACAAGCCAAGCTTGCATAAAGCATCAAACATTGTTGCCCATACACCTCCTTTTGAGGCATTTGTGATTCAGTCACTTCATGAAGCTTAGGGTTATAGTGAAAAGTCTTATTTTTCAAGGTAAGAGCAGTTATTCTAGGCAGGGATAAGGCACGGTTCTTAAGACTCTTGAACATTTTGGACTTGCTGGTGTTATATGTAAATTAGTTACTTTTATGTTGCTGTGATAAACGCTGTGATCAAAGTAACATAAGAAAGGAGTGTATGTTAGCTTACAGTCCAAGTGGTTAGAGCCCATGATGGCAGGAGAGCATGGCAACCAGCAGGTGAGACAGCAGGGCCAGGAAGCTGCATTGTGTCCAGACACAGGATGACAAGAGAGTGAACCAGAAGTGGGGAAAGGCCAGGCTTCAAAGTCTGCCCCAGTGACATACTTCCTAAAGCAAGGCTGCACCTCCTAAAAGTTCTATAACCTTCCCAAATGGTGCCACCAACTGGGGAACAAGTATCCAAATACATAAGCCTGTGGGGGACATTTTTCATTCAAACCACCACATATGTATGCCTGTGTGTCTGCCACATCGGTGAGATATATGATTTATTGGGTCTATTAAAAATATTTTCTGAACATCTATTTAGGCAAGATTTTGGCTAAATTTCTGAAGCCAACAATTAAAAAGTTAAAAAGACAACCAACAAAGAAAAATATTTGCAATTTGTGTTTTTAAGACTAGTTTACCTTACATAAAAATATTTCTTTAAGAAGTTATTAAGGAGGTTGGAGAGATGGCTCAGTGGTTAAGAGCTCTGGCTGCTCTTGTAGAGGACCCAGGTTCGATTCCCAGCACCCACATGGTGGCTAACAACCATCTGTAACTCCAGTTTCAAGGGATCCAATGCCCTCTTCTGACCTCCGCAGGCATTGCATGACACGGGTGCATTTACACTCACGCAGGCAATATACTCATACACATAAAATAAAAACAATAAATATTTTTTAAAGTTATTAAGAAGACATTTATATTCCTCTCTTTAAAGGCTCAAGGAACATTACTAAAGAATGTAAGAGCCCAGGGAAGGGGTGGCATGCTGTGGAACACCGGCTCCTGGCCATGACATGGCCAGTGCAGTCTTGACCTCTCTACAGCTATGATTACCCACACAAGATTGGGTCTAGTCAGCCTTTAATCATAGAGGTTGGAAGGGCTCACGAGTTGCCTCCCTTCCATGAGGGTGTATAAGCAGTTAATGGTTTCTGGGAGAGGGGAAGATAATTTATTTAAAGTTACTAAGATGCCAGACATTGTGGGACATACCTTGTACTCAGGAGGCTGAGGCAGGCACCTAACTGTAGATTCCATGCCAGCCAAGGCTGTATGGTGAATTGTAATAATAACAAAATAATAATAATAATAATAGTTATTAAGACGACCAGTAATATAAGAATAGGTAAAACACAAATAATAGTTTATAAAATAAGACTTAGTCCTTGTGTATCCAGGGTGATGTGCTGGCATGCACATATTAGCTTGCTAGGAAAGCCGTAACTGGGCAGCTTAAAGTACAAGAACTTACTCTCTCACAGCTCTAGAGGCCAAAAGTCCAGAGCCAGGGTATCAGCAGGGCAGATTCCACCTGAGGCCCTGAGGAGACTGTCCCAGCCTCTCTCCACATTCTGTGGCTGCAGCTACAATTGGTGTTCCTTGGCTCAAAGACACATCACTATAGTCCCTGCCTGCATCTTCACCAGCCGTCTCCCTGTGTGTCTGGATCTCAGAGTCTGAATTTCTGTCTTCTTATAAAGAGGTCATTGAGTGTGGACCCTCTCTAATTGAGTATGACCTCATGTTAACCTGATAACATCTATAAAGAGCTCATGTCCATTTTCTGTTGTTATAACAAAATTTCTTAGGCTGGGCAACTTGTGAAGCAAAGAGGTATATTTAGCTCATGGTTCTGGAGGTCCAAGGACACAGCCCTGGTTCTGCTCAGCCCCCATGAGGACACATCACAGTATGGTAGATGATATCGTGGTGCCAGCCTGTGACAGAATAGGATGCCAGAGATATTCCAGGCTTACTCTGAACTAGCTCTTGTTTGAAGTGGCTGGTGTCCCCTTAGAACTATATTGATCTCTTCTGAGGATGGCGATGCTGTGACCTAATCACCTTCCACTGCCCCACCTCTCACAGGTTCCCCAGTCTCCTCAGTACCACCCTGGTGACCAGGTTTGAGCACATGAGTCTTTGGGGGAACACTCTGAAGACACAGCAGTCCCCTTCACAGGTTTTGGTGAACACTGATTCTTTGGCGGACTCTGTTCCACACAATAGGGTGTTGTTAGTGTCACCTGTATGGTTTTTGCTCTCCAGGTTGCTGGTGTGTGATGTCTGGAAAACTGTTATTTTTCAGGTCCAACTATCAAATGTTCTTTTTCCTTTCTCTTGAGATTTGAAGCTATATGACACTATGTCACAAACTGACCTGAAATTCTTGTTTGTCCCGTAGCGAAATCCATTAATATGCCCTGTAACTGGGACAGTCTTATGCTCCCATTCTTAACTTGTCTATTAATAGTGAAACCTATTTTCTCTGAATTAAAATTATTGGTTAACATCAAAAGACTGGAACTGGTTTAACTAAAACGATTAGAATTTTTGGTTTTAGCAAATTATTGCTACGGATCGTGATCATTCTATGGGATGAGGAAGGACAGGGGTCACTGTGGTTTGAATGTGTGTATCCTCCCAAAGTTTACATTGGAATCCTAGCCTGAGAGGTGAAAGTGTGCCATGTGGGATCTTTTCACTGAGTATGAGGGTGAGATCCTTGTGAGTGGGGTTTGTGCCCTTATAAAGGAGGTTCAGGGGAGCACATTCCCCTCCACATCCACTCACACTATGTAAAGACACAGTGGGAAATCTCCATCTGTGAGCCAGAAAAGGGGCCCTTCCCAGACACTGAAACTTGTCTGCACCTTGGCCTTGGCTTTCCAGCCTCCAGAACTGTGAGCGATTTGTTCTTATCATTAATAAACCACCCAAGTCTATGGTGTTGGGTGGGTGTATGTATGTATGTATGTATGTATGTATGTATGTATGTATGTGCTAGTTATTTTTTGTCAGCTTTACACAAACTAGAGATACCTGGGAAAAAGGACCCTCAGTTGCAGAATTGTCTGATTGGCCAGGGGCCATGTCTCTAAGGCATTTCTTAATTGTTAATTGATGTAGGAGGGCCCAGCCCACCTTGGGCAGTGCCATCTCTGGGCAGGTGGACCTGGCCTATATAAGAAAGGTATCTGAGCAAGTGTCACCAGAGTTCTTTCTGGGTCTCTTGCACTATCAGGCAAACCATATACCATATCTTTATATGCCTTTATTATTATTGTAGGGGGGGTAACTTACAAAGGAATGAGCACCCAGTGCCTAGCCCCGCTCCGTTCAGGTGGAGGCTCAGAGCACACCATATCAGACTGCTCCCGTACCATGCCCATAGTCACCACTAGCATTCGCTCACGCCTCTGGGGCCAGCGATCTCACCCCAGGTCCGTAAGTGTCAGGCCATTCTGTCCTTGAGTAGACCTGGCTCCTGCACATTCCCCACACCTGTCACTCCCACGTTACTCGAGGCTCACTGTTCCTGTCCCAAGATGGCACCACAATCCCCTCCTTCCGCAGCTCACTCTGCCCCGTCCATTCTCTGAAGCAGGCCCCGCCCCTTGAAGGAACTAGAACCCCTGGGGAACACGGCAAGCCAGGGGAACAAACCAGTAAGCAACATTCCTCCATGGTCTGTGCTTCAGTTCCTGTCTCCAGGTTCCTGCCTTGAGCTCCTGCCCTGACTTCCCTCAGTGATAAGACTGTCACTTGGAACTGTAAGATGCAATAAACCCTTTCCTCCCCCACATTGTTTTTGGTCAGAGTGTTTTATTATCACAGCACTAGAAATCAAACTAGCACAATGTGCAAGTGTGTGTGTAGGTCGGAGGATACCTTCAGATGTCATTCCTCAGGAGCCGGCCACCTGGTCCTGCTTTGTTTTGAGATGGAGGCCTCTCATGGGCCAATGAACCCCAGGGAGCTTCCTGTCTCCACTTTCCCAGCACTGAGATTATGAGTGCACCCCATGAGGCCCAGCTTTTTAAAAATTATTAAATATGGAGATTCTGGGGATTGAACTTGGGTCCTCAGGCTTGCAGAGCAGGCAATCTCTCCAGACTATGATAGGTTGTACCGGCCCGACAGAGGTGCACAGAATGGCTTCCAGGGTGTGATAGTGTATATGATTCATAGACTGGGGACCTGCTGGGCTGCTGTGACACTGAGGAGTTAAACAGTCTGTTCTGGAGGTGGTGTGTGTGAGGTAGCAGAAGACTACCTAGGGGTAGTAAGCATTCAGACCTGTCTGAATGGGCAAGAGAGGGCCGTTGCCAGCCACCAGGGGTGGTCACATCCACATGGATCCATGAGCTCTTCTAAAGTCAGGAGAGCAGGTCACTGAGGATGGACAGTGGGGTGGGCGGAGGAATAGCTATCCTCCTGAGGAGGATGGGTGGGGATGAGGCGGACAGACGGATTCCATAGTACACACTGCAGAGACCCAAGGGAGATACAGAGAAAAACGTTGCTTGTGCCTTTGGGGGGGGGGGGGCCCCCGGGGCCCCCCCCCCGGGCCGGGGAAAACCAGGGGGGGGTAAAAGAACGGGGGGGGCACAGTGGACCGAA
>NW_008359763.1:267543-281211 GCF_000622305.1 Nannospalax galili | reverse complement strand
CTTTGGGGGGGGGGGGGCTCCCGGGGACCTCACCCAGAGCCAGAGAAATCTCAGTGTGGTCATAGACACGGGAGAGCCACAGATGACTGAATCACAGCTGGGGCACACGGAGAGAAGAGGCCTCATCCCCAGGGCTGGGCTCTTGGCATGGGATGGATGGGCTTGTTCTCAGTGCTGTCTGCTAATGTGCCTGCGACTGGCCACCCTGGGTTTCTGCTAGATATTGTCAGTTCTCAGTCATACCACTGATTGGACTGCTGTCTGTCAACAAACAACAGGGGTCTGGAGGGTGTTCAAGGCAGGAACAATACCACCTCTGGGAGAAGCCAAAGATGACACATGTAATGGGCACTAGATCCAGGGAGAACTTTACAGAAAGGAGGCTGCTTGGTGCCTGGCTTTACCTTCCTTTTGAAGGACGGAGTGTGGACTTCGGAAATGGGCTTTGCTACGTTCTTGGAACTCTTCTGTTCAAATGTTTACATTTTAAGCAAATATTTTGTAGTTATTCTAAAGGTACTTTTCCTACCCAGTGGCTTTTCAGTGCTCTACCTGTATGCCACCGTTTTTTGCATAAACCCTTTCTTATCCATAAATATTACAAGGGTGACCATCACATGCAGTCATCTTTGTGAGCATCTCTGCTGCAGGAAGTGAACTCACTGGGTTTGAAGGTGAGGCTGGCTGTGTGTTGGGCTTTCGGAGCTTGCTGCTTCCTGTCCCTTACTCCAGCTGTCCACTACACTGTCGAATTTAGAGAGTTTCCCTCCGTGCTGTCTTTCAATAAAGAATTGAGGGTAGAGTTCAGAACCTAATAAATAACTTCAGGCTTATCTTCAAACCACTGGGCTGTACCAGTGATGAAAGACGATGGTTTTCACATTTCTTCAAGAATATTTATAATTTTGGTTGATGGGTTGTTTTGGGTTTTTAGAGACGGGGTGTTGCTGTGTAGCCCAGGCTGGTTTTGAACCGTTTGCCTCATGAGTGCTGGGATTACAGATGTTAAACAACCACACCCAGCCTGTAATTTTAATTATTCATGAAGCATTTAAATAAGCTTCTCGCTCAATATTAAATAATTAACCTATTTTATGAGGAAATGGAACCATTTATTCATGATTTTAGTGAAACCAGGAGCTGGGGCAATGGCTCAGTTGCAACAGAATCACAAGGACCAGATCCCCGTGCACATAAAAGCTGGGTGGGCAAGGCAGCCCACCTGTAACATCAGTATTTGGGATGCAGAGACAGGGGACCCTTAGAACAAGCTGGCTACCTAGCTGAATTAGCGTCCAGGTTCAGCAAGAGACCCTGCCTCAATAAATAAAGCGGAAAGCGATCAAGGAAGACACCTAGCATCAGCGACTGGCCTTCACATACAGGTACACATCTGCACATACCTGTGCCCACACACATGCAAACAAGTATTTACATGCAAAAAAAAAGTTAATGAAACTAAAAGCCTAAAGATTTCTTACAAATTATGTTAAGGTCAAATGCAATAGGAATTTAGTTTCAAAAAAGAATAAAGGCTGGTTTTCTCTCTGAGATAAACCACTCTGCTGCTGCTTCTCGACATAATTTTGATCTCCGAGCCTGTGGTTTTTGAGTAAAATATAATCTGTAATCTGAAAGCTATGGGAATTCCAACTTTTCTTTTACCTAAGAAAGAACGGTACCAATAAGCCAAATTTTCTTAATGTGATTCCTCACTTATCAGCACAATATTTAAAATTGATGTTTCATTGTGAATATATTACATCATGCTATGAAGGTATCAAAAACCACAACAAAATTTAATAAATACATACCCTTTATAAATGTTATTCCTATGAAAGCCAGGCCCAGTGTAGAGTAGTTCGCTGTGTGTGCGTGGGGTTCGTTGGACAGGGCTGAGCTGGCTGACTGGTGTCAGGCTGGCCACACTTCTTCCCCAACACCCCAGGCACAGGCATGCTGCACTCTCTGAAAAGCCTTACCTGTGCCAGCCCTGGGTCCTCCGTGACTTGGGTCCTATTGGCTAGATTCTCAGAAAGCCCGTGAAAGTCCCTGAAGAGTACCACAGTTTCCTTGGCAATGTCTGTTCTGCTCCAGCGAGCCCCTCAAACCCAGAGTCTTTGCTTCAAAGAATTCAGGAGCCCACAGACTCCCCAAGGAGAATCCCATCTGGCCTCCACCCACTACCCATATAACCTTGGGTAGATTATTTCTCCTTTCTGTGTCCCAGTAGCCCTACTCCGAACATGGCTCTAATTTGGACCCATAAGAATTCAGCTGAGTGTCTCTGCAGTGCCTAGCACATGGAAAGCTCCGGAATTGGGCTTCGTTCTCCTTCATGGAGCTCATCAGCCACCTGCGATTGAGCAGCCAACGGATCCCTGGAGGCAGTTAAGCCTCTCACAGCTGTCGTTACCAGTTTTAAGATTCACAACAGTTGCTGCTGAACAGTGTCTTGTTCTTCCTGCTCCTCTTCCAGGCACGGGGATCCTGTCTGTTCCTAGAGGCAGGAGGCCCGATGAGGCACCGGGACGGAGGACAGCAAGGCAAGCTGGCACTCCGGATGGCCGTGCTGAAGCTGGACAGGATGTGGCTTCCTCGTGGCTGGAGACATTGTTCACATCCGTTCCCCGTGTGCACCTGTGGTGTGCTTGTCCACAGAGTCCTCTTGGAACACCAAGATGGGCCTGTGGCATGGTTTTCATGGTGTCTTCTTGGGATATGGAGACAGTCCTATGGTGTGGTTTCCTTGGTGTCCCCTGAGGACAGAGATAGGATGATCCCAGCCTGGCTCACCCCCCTAGTTCCTTGATCCCACCCTGCACTGGCTCCTCCAGCATCTGCTTTCTGCCTCACCTCACCCACTGGCCTCTCATGCCATGTGCATGTTGCATGCTGGCTTCACACCATCCACTGCAGCAGCAGCTGGGGACTAAGCCTTCCCTTGTGAGACTTCTGGGGGAGCATTTCATAGTCAAACCTTAATCTTTAAGAGTAAATAGCTTCTGCACTCCAAGTTATTTCCTAGAATTGCAATTATGAATTTACAGAGTACAAACAGGTCTCAGGACCTGGCTCTTGTCTGTCTCTGAGTGTGTGCCCATGAGGTCACGTTGTTTCTCATGACAGGAACAAGGGCTGTGATTACTCTGCTGCTCACACCTGAGAGCTAAAAGCTGGGAGCCAAGTCTTAGCTATGTAAAACCCTCTTCAAGTTGTCAAAACATGTCTTGGACATTATGTTGTTTATTTTCTTGTGGCTTTATAGACTACGCGTAAACTTTTTCATAGCTACTGCAAATATTTTTCTTAGTTTAGGAGCTGAAGGTCTTCCTTGATCCCTTAAAGGACTATATCTAGGCTAGACATGGTGGTGCACGCCTTTAATCCCAGCATTCAGGAGGCAGACGCAGGTGGATCTCTATGAGTTTGAGGCCAGCCTGGTCTACATAGTGAGTTCCAGGCTAGCTGGGGCTACAGGGAGACCCTGTCTCAAAAATACCAAAAAAAAAAAAAAAACAACGGACTATCTCTAACACCATGCTTAATAACTCTGGCATTGAGCTTGAAAGTCTGCTGTCTCTTGTAAGATGATGAAGCCACCACAGTTACGGAGAAGTTGAAGGAGAGCCAAAAGCTAGAGCTGAAATTGTAAGTCCACCTGGGAAACTGCCTCCACACACTCCTCTGTGAAATAGCACAAGGGCCCATCACCCCTCTCTCTAGGAGACAGCTGCTTGACTAGCAGGAGCCTAGAAGGTTCTGCCTGTGTGGGAGACTTGACACATAGCACTGCACACTTCCTGGAGGACCAGCTTGTCTTCTTCTGGGGAAGAGCAGAACAGCCTTGGCAAATATGAATGTCAGAGAGCAAGAAGAGCTGGGATGTGGCTCTGTGGCCGAGTACTTGTCTGCATGTGCATGGCCCCAAAGCAGAATGTAAACAGAAAACAACCAGAAACCCCTCACTGAGTCATGTAATGGAAAGCAGCTGGGGGAGGGGTGTGCCTGTGACCAGGGACTTCTGACAAGTTGTGAGTTTTAAAGAAGAAGAAGAAACACATGCTCCCAGGATGATTTATCAATTGGCTTTTTTGCAGAGGAAAAAAAAAACAAAAACCCTGAAATGTTCAAAATAAAGCTGTCAGCTATGTCTGTATCACAGTTAGTGGGACACAGGCAGAGTCACACAGAGGGCGGCCACTCTGTATCCACAGTCTCCGTTTTTGGCGTGACTGATCGGGTATGTGGCCTTGGACAGGTCACCTGTCAAAATTGGGAATGACTACGCTGCCTGTTAGGGGGAGCGGCCCACCAGGTCATGTTTGGAGGCCTCTTCTCTACTGTGATTTTTAAATAGAGAGGAAACATCTGTCAGGGAGGATCAGGAAAAAGATCACGGAAATCTTAGCATAGCTGTGCTGAAGGTCCACTGTCTCAGCTCCGTGTCAGTCTGGTTGTACTCACACTGAGCCATTTCTGCAGTGGTGGCAGGGACATAGCATCCCTAACTCTCAGGGCTGTCAAAGCTGGTATGAGCAAGCAGCCACCAGGGTGCCTGGGAGGTGTGTGCCCAGAGGATGTCTGGAGTGCAGCTCCCATCCACATCCCTCAAATGGTGGGCGGATTCGGCTGCACTGCCCACCAGCTGTGGGGCCTCAGCAAGCTGCTTCATGTGCCTTGATGTCGTGTTCATGTCAGGAGACTGTGAGCACCCTCCCCACAGGGCTGCTGTGAGGAGTAAATATATCAGAGCATGTCAGAGTTTTCAAGAGGGCTGCTGCTGTCATTATCCGCTGCTGCTGCTGCTGTTCTTTCCTCCCTCTCCCCCCCCTCCTCCTCCTCTTCCTCCCCGCCCTCCCCAGACTTAGAAATGGCTCCAAGACTCCAGTGAGTTCAGGAAGTGGTGCCAGCATCTGCACTGGGCAGTCTGAAGCCCTCACCTTTGAAGATTCCATTCTGTCCCATCTTCTCTGGATAGACCACCAGTACCTCCCAGGAGAGCCAGTCTGTTGCCTCCAAAGCTGGCCCAGGGGCCTGGAGCCTCTGCTTCCCATGGCAGTTGTTGCTGATGGCCTCAGAATGTCCTTCTGCAAAGGAACCTGTGACATGTAGCATGTCACAGGGTCCCACTCACAGCTACAGGAGGTTCCCAGTCACCATCGCAGAGCAGGTCTGAGACAGGCTTCTGATCCGATCCAGGCACAGACCCGATCCCAGGGAAGCTCATCTACTTGTCCCATGCCAGAAATGTAGGAAGACAGAGCTGGAGAGATGGCTCAGTGGTTAAGAGCACTGGCAGCTCTTGTAGAGGACCTGGGTTCAAATCCCAGCACCCACATGGCAGCTAACAACCATCTGTAACTCCAGTCCCAGGGGATCCGATGGTCTCTTCTGACCTCTGTGGACATTGCAAGTGCACAGGTGTGCTTATAGACATGTAGGCAGTACCTTCATACACATAAAATAAAAGTAAATTCTTTCTAAAAAGAAATCTAGGAAGACAGTGTTCTGAAAGGCTCCCCTGTGGCTCACAGGTCCTGGCATGCACTCTTAAGTCACAATGACAAATGTCACACTATTTGAGCCTCTTGTGTTCTATAATAACAAGTGAGGAGAGCTGTGACAGGGAGTCAGAGCTGAGGGAAAGGCCTCTCGGACAGAGGGGAGCAAAGTCTCAAGTAAGACTCGGGTGGCCAGGTCCCTCCAGGAGAAGCTGAGGCTGGGACCTACCACCAGTCTGTTTGGAACCAGCATTACACATCTGTGCACATGTTCAGGGATGCATGTTCATGTGTGTGTACAACACACCACATACCTCTCTAGGTTAGCTCCACATGAGGGACTAGTCCACAGGTTTCCTTGAAGCCTCTCCTCTACTCACAGGCTGACAGCTTTTCACATCTTTTCCTAAATCACACGATTTGATACAGTATTCTTTTCCAGTTCAGTAGTTTAGTAAAAGTTACTTTGCAGCAGATAATCACCTAGGCAATTGCACATTGCATTTCTCACTGTAAACAACATGCTTTCCTTTAAATCAGGGTGCTTTAAATACATCATGTTGTCCTTGGGGCCACACCAAGTACCTGTATCCAGTAGAGAACAGATTTCTGTTTGATTCAACATACAGTTACAAGTAACTCCTCACAACTCAGCTTGAGGTGTGACCAGTGGGGTCAGGCTGTGCTTGTTCCTGTCAGCTGAAAAAATCCCTCTTTCTGGTCATACCACACTGCCACACTTGAATTGTGTTCACTCCAGGGATGCCTTCTAGTATCTGAGTTTTAAAAAAAAAAGGGGGGGACAGGGGGCTGGAGACATGGCTCAGCAGTTAAGAGACCTGGTTGTTCTTGCAGAAGACTCAAGTTCGAACCCAGCACCCACATAGGAGCTAACACCTATATGTACCTCCAGTCCAGGGGATCCGACAGCCTCTCTCACCTCCACGAGCACTGCACAACACTGGTGCACTTACCTACATGCAGGCAATACATGCCTACACATAAAAAATAATAATAATAATAAATTTTTTTTAAAAAGCCCAACTCTCTAAAATATAGACAAAGGGCTACCAGACAGCAAAGTACCAGCCAAATGTGCACCAAGTCCCGGGTTCGACCCCCAGCACCACACAGTCCAAGTCTATAATTCCAGGATTTGGGAAGTAGAGGCAGGAGAATTCAGCGTTCAAACCCATCTTCAGCTACATAGTGTGAATTTGAGGCCAGCCTGGGTTACGTAAGACCTACCTCAAAAATCACACAAAAAAGGATAAGCCTTTGAAGTATCTTTATCTCAGTCAAGGCTGTTTAATTCATCTGTGTAATTCTGTGCTGCTGAGTCATCACAGAGCAAGTCTGCCAGTATTCACATCCGTGTTTGTATTGATCCTTCAGCTCCCACATTGAGCTGGTTTTGACCAAACTATTAACCAACTCTCCATGAACTGAAATTAACTTCCTGCCCCAACAGCCAGTCTCCCGTAGGCGTGCGTCTTCCTTACAGCCACGTCTTCTTTGAGCACCCATTGGTCACCCCAGTGATTAACTGATCCTTCCAGCTGGCTCTGCCTTTGAGGAGTCTCCAGGTCCCTTGCACTCCTGCCCACTCCAGGCCTGACCCCTGGTTGGGTTGTACCAGCTAGAACAACCTTCCTGCTTCTCCTTCCACCTCCCCCAGGGCTTCCAGAACGCCCCAGCAGTGTACAGCCAGCTGGCTCAGTCTCCTGACCTGCAATCAGTTTGTGAAGAGAGGTTCGTGTTCCAGATTTCTTGTTTTGCTACTGACTTTTTGAAAATAGTAGAGGAAGACAGAGAGGTTCCATCTTGTATATATAGATATATATAATAAAAATTATATGTAATAAAAACATATAGATAGAGCAAGTTTTTTTTATTTTTCTTACTGTTTTGCCTGCATGTATGTAAGTACATCGGTGCATGCAATGCCTGTGGAGGCCAGAAGAGGGCTTAGAATTCACTGGAACTGGAGTTATAGACAATTGTTAGTGGCCATGTGGGTACTGGGAACCAAACCCAGCTCCACCTTCATCCAATTTTTTGAGATGGAGTTTCATTATGTACCACTGGCTGGTCTGGAACTCATTATGTAGACCAGGATGGCCTCCAACTCACAGAAACCTCCCTGCCTCTGCCTCTTGAACATTGGGATTAAAGGTGTGAATCACCACACAAAGGTAGCATCTTGTAGCTCTTATGTGAGCTTCTTGCCAAGATCTAAATTCTGGGGATGTTACTAAGATGTATGAGGCGGCGTAAAGTCGTGGAAGATGAGAGCACCTTCACTCTGTTTACTTGGGTTCACTGCAAGTCTTTCTCCCCCATGAGCAGCCTCGTGATCAAGGCCACTTTCAGCCCTGGTATGTGGAGGGCACCCCTCCCTGGAGTATCTTTATGACTCGCTGCATGTATGGAAAGATAAGCAAGGCGGAGTCCTCTGAGCCTCTAACCCGGCTCCCTCCTCAACTCTTTCAGCAGAAATCATATAGCTGTTTCCCTTAAAACAGAGGTGAGAAATGTTGGTCTGTAAATAGAGTTCTGTGTTCAAGGAGTCAACATTTGAAGTATTAGCTATAAATGAAAGATTAAATACTTAGGGTTCTCCTAAATTGCATTTTTTGTCTTTTTTTTAAAAAACTTAAAAAAAATTTTATTTTATGTGTATGTGTGTATTTCCTGCATGTAGGTCAGTGCACCCATGTCGTGCAATGCCCTTGGAGGTCAGAAGAGGCTGTCAGATCCCCTGGGACTGGAGTTACAGACAGTTGTTAGCTGCCATGTGGGTGCTGGGATTCGAACCCAGGTCTTCCGCAAGAACAACCTGTGTTCTTAACTGCTAATCCATCTCTCCAGCCCCTTTTTTTGTTTTTTTGGAGACAGGGTCTCCCTGTAGCCCCAGCTGGCCTGGAACTCGCTATGTAGACCAGGCTGGCCTCCAGCCACAAAGATCTGCCCGCCTCTGCCTCCTGGCTTTAGGGTTCTCTTATGATTAGACTGTTGATTCAAAATGGGTAGCAGGGAACTTGTTATGCCCTCTAACACAAACAGTGTCTCATCTTTGATCCAGATGATGATCATGATCTCAGATCCATGAACTGTGGTATGTTGGGTTTTAAAATGTAGTTTAATTTTTAGTCATGTGTACTTGTATGGACTTGGGGGTATGTTACCTAGAGAGACAAAGAAAGAGTGTGGGGTCCCGTAAAGATGGAGTTACAGGCGATTGTGAGCTGCCTGATGAGGGTGCTGGGAACCAAACTAGGGTCCTCTGCAAAAGCAGTACATCGTCTTAACCACTGTGCCCTCTCTCCAACCCCTTTTGCTGTTGTTTTTAAAATAGGGTCTCCCTGTCTCACTCTGGCTGACCTCTTAGTCACAGCAGTTCCCCTACCTCTGCCTCCCAAGTGCTGGGATTGCACCATGCCCAGCCTTTGAATTGTATGTTACATTTGGTTTCCTTCTGATTTTTGTGAGAAAATGTATACTTTATAATATATTGAAGTAGACTTTACAAATATCTAAAGGGGATGCCACCTGTTTTTAAATATCCCCTTAGATTAGACTCTAAACATAATCTCTCAGTCTGAGTCATTTTGTGCTTTGAAGTTTTGCTATAGACAAGCCACAAAAATTCTGACGTTTGGTGTCTTTAATAAATAGCTTCAGTTTTTCCATTCCTAACAAAACATGATGCAATTCTTCCACAGTAAAGAGGACGTGTTCAAACTTTTGGATGAGGGGAAGGACTGATCAACACTATGTATTGTTCACTGTCTGAAACAGTGAGAGCAAAATCAGGTCTCTGTAGTAGATACTCTGATGTGAACGCAGTTGTTGGCCAGTCAAGCGCTCTGGCGGAGGGATGTGTCTGCTCATTACAAATATGATTGGATCTTTAGAAATTATCACAGAAAGGGAACTTAAGGACTCCACAAAGTCACCACCAGGAGTGAGGCAGACTTTTTCTGTCCGGGTCTAAGAATCTCTGAGACAGTGGTGGGGAGCTCAGCTCTGCAAGGCCAGCTCAGCCGGGTCCAGAGGGAGCCCACTGAGCCTAGTCCTCCAGGAAGCACCCTTCAGAGGACCCACACAGAGTTTGGGCTCAGAGTTTCCTCCTGCGACCCCTCCCCAGAGCTGAGTCCCTATTCTCAGAATGCAGATCATGTTTCCTGCCTGCCAGCCCAGGGCCCTCTAGGAGGGGACGCTTCTATCTCATGTCCTGGATGCTTATCTGAGCTATCAGTTACTGGGTGAAGGTTTCTCCTCAGCTCTTGTCTGCTCAAAGGAAAGAATTCAGCTGCAAGACTCAGAGTTGAAGCAGAAGTTTGTTTAGCAAAAGCCAAGTAATCGTCCACTCCAGAGAGAGATTGGAGCAGTCTGACCCAAAGGTACGGGGGAACAGCCCATTGGATTGTGTGCTGTGGATTTTAATGACATGTATTTATTTATTTACACTTTAGTGTGTGTGTGTGTGTGTGCGTGTGTGTGCGTGTGTGTGTGTGTGTGTACTACAGTGTGCCTGTGGAGGTTGGAGGACAGCCCGCAGGAGTCAGTTCTCTCTTTCCATCATGTAGGTCCCAGAGGTCAAATGTTTATGTCTTAAGGCCTGGAGACAGGCACCTTTACCTGCTGAGCCATCTCTCTGGCCCTTAGGAAGTTTTTAGGAATATTTATGAGATGGGTGGCATATTTATGAGGTAAGGTGACTCCCTTGCCCCTCCCTAATCATGGTGGCTCAGATCTCCCTTTTAGGATATTTTTTTCCCATGATCCTCTTGAAAAGCCCATAAGGGAAGTCAAAATCACAATGCAAATGATAGTATCCACAATCTTTTGAGGACACAGGCCCTTCCTTAGGGCACATGTGTGTCTGGGTTTCTGATAAAGAGAGGACAGCCTAACTGCAGCCTCAGGGATGTTTAACCATGAAGGCGCATCCTGACAGACAGAGACACAGGGGCCAAGATGCAGCTGCAGTTTCCTTTGGTCCCTCACATCTAACTTCCTGTCTAACCAGAAGACGGCTACCAAGACACAGCAGTTTTCCTTGGTTACGTCATGTCTAACTCCTTGCCTTCCCAGGCTCTCTGCCACTGTCTGATGCCAGCTAATTGTTGCTGTGTCTGTTGACATGTGGTCTGACATGTGGCAGGACTTTGTTCATATTTGTTGATTGAATGACTGAGTGAATGAGTTTGTGCAGGCCGTAGTGTGGGGAGTGTTAGTTGTTCTGAGCAGACACACTGAGACCTGAGGTAAGACAGTGACTGTGTGATACCGTGAAGTGATCTGACGATGAACAGAGAGGGAGAGGGTGCAGAGGGCATCCTTAGAGCTGTGTCATGCGGGCTGAGCTGTATCACACACAAGTCTCGTCTCCTGAGAGCAGCCGCTGCTACACAGCTGCTCCCACAGAAGCTGCACAGAGCTTTCTGGGTTGGTCTGGGGGGCGGCACCTCAGCCACGCCCAAGAAAGGAAGTGCGGGTGAATGTCTGCATAGACCCTGGGCGGATATCAGGGTCTTGCTTTGGAGCTGTGTAGCCTTTGAGATGCCCTTGGGACTTTCAGGCCAGGCCAAGGCATCCAGCTGGCAAGTACTAAGCTCAGAGAAGTCAGGCTCAGAAACATGGATCTGGTGCTCAGTACCATCCAGGCCATTATCAAAGCTGTAGGGCTGTGAGCACCCAAGGAGCAAGAGTGATATAGGAAAGCATTGTGCAGACCCCCGGGACCCTGAAGCGTGCTCACCTGAGTTGGGCATGTATGTAAGTGCAGCTCTGTGCTATCTTTGTTGTGTTTAGATGTAGGCATACTGCCATAAAGAAAATGCATAAGATACTCCCCACTGTTTACATGGCTGGGAATCAGTGTGTTAAAAGGGAGCTGTGCAGAAAACCTATTAATTTAATTTGCAATGATATTTTTGCAATAATCAAATGTGTTGTTTTTGCTTTGCTTTGTTTTGTTGTTTTGAGAAACAGTGTTACTCTGTATCCCAGGCTGGTGTGGAACTCACTGTGTAGCTCCGCTGGCCATGAACTTGTGGCATGGTAGTCCTCCCACCTCAGCCTTTAAACTAAATTTATGTACATGAGTGTTTTGCCTGCACGTGTACGCAAGTGCATCACTCAGATGCAGTGCCCACGAAGGCCAGAAGAGGGCATCAGATCCCCTGGAACTGGAGTTATGGACGGTTGTTAGCTGCCGTGTGGGTGCTGGGAACCAAACCCAGGACCCCTGGAAGAGCAGCCAGTGCTCTTTACCCCTGTGCCATCTCTCCAGCCCCCTAGTTCAGCCTTTTGAGTGCTGGGATTAGAGCATCAGCCACTATGCTTGCTTAATTGTGTGATTTTTAAAAGATACTTATTATTGGACGTGGGGATAGAGCTCCATAGTAGAGTGCCTGGCTAGCATGCACATGCCCTGGGCTCAATCCCCAAGACTAAAAGCGAAACAACAATATTTTTTATTATTACTGTTTTAATTATCTGTGTGTGTGTGCGCATGTATGCATGCACATGCACGCTCATATAAGTGCAGTTGCCCACAGAGGCCAAAGGCACGGGATCCCTCCTGGAGCTGCAGTTGTAAGTGGTTGTGGGCCACCCTATGTGGGTGCTGGAACCAAACTTGGGTCCTCTGGAAGAGTAGAAAGCACTCAGCTGCTGGGTCATCTCTCCACCCTCTAACTGTGAGAGGTTTTAAAAGCAAAATTAAAGAGGGGCTGGAGTATGGCTCACTGGTTAAGAGCATTGGTGCTCTTGTAGAGAACCCAGGTTCAGTTCCTAGCACCCACACAGTGGCCCACTAACATCCCTAACTCCAATTCCAGGGGCTCCAACGCCCTCCTCTGACCTCCGTGGGCACTGCATGACATGGGTGCACTTACATTCATGCGAGCCATATACTCATACACAGAAAATAAAAGAATACATAAAATATTTTTTAGAAAGAAGACTAAAGCGCTGTCTGACACCTTGAAAGACGCCAACTGATTTTTAACCTTGGGTCTGAGATTCCCCAAAGGACCTTTGGATAGATTTTCAGAAATCTCTGAAACTGAGCAGGAAAAGATTGGAATTAACCTTCAGTGATGAATACAGGCCAGAAGCTCTAGTTTATTCTCAGTGTTTGCAACCTGGTCATCACTAGAAATCACAGCATTGTGGCTGCAGGTAGCTGGGGAGATGGTTGGCCTGCATCAGGAGTCAGCATCATGGTGGACATCAGCTCTAGGGACTAATCTGCTCCCAACCTTCCCTCCCCAGACCTCCCTGCTCGGCCAGCCCAGGGCTCTGCTAAGGACGCTAGAGGGCACCTTTGAGAAGGAGGAGCCCAGTGTTCCTTCCTCCTGCTTCCTGTTTCTGACAGCACTGCCCCAGTCTTGGGCAGCAATTGCTGGTTGCCTTTCTAGTGTTTTCCACACTCAGCCTCCCCTCACTTTTTGCTTCAGTTGCTCGGGCTGCCTCTGTGCTCCCTGGGGCCCTTCAGCCTGTGACGCATAACTCCCGGGCTCTGTTTGTGATGACAAGACAGTGATGGATACACTCTATCAGGGTTTAAAGATATATTTTGAAAATATGTAGCGTTGTTTTGTTTTGTAATGTAGACTATTATTCTGAAACTGGCAGTCCCTCACCAGTCTGCTAGAAGACTCTGTCACTCACACACACACGCACACTACACACGCACACTCGCACACGTGTGCACACACACACAAAGGAAGCACTGAAAGTGGTTGCCAGACTAGTTAACTGCACTTTCCTAAGCTAGGTTTGTTTGTTTGGGGTTTTTTTGTTTTTTGGGTTTGTTTTTTTTTTTTCTGTTTGCTTGTCTTGTTTCATTTTCTCTCTTTCTTCTTCTCCTAAACTAGGTTTAAAAGCCTCTAGGAACACAAAAAATAAAAGGATTTTCTTTCCATTTTTATTTCTTTCGTTTTGAATAACAGAAGAAAATGAACTTTGTGTTATTTTCTTCTTTTAAAAAATTTAAAACATCCAGAATATATAAAGAACTCAAAAAAACAGAGAGACAAGAAAGGAAGTAACCCAATTAAAAGATGGGCGAAGGAACTGAACAGAGAGTTCTCAAAAGAAGAAATAAAGATGGCTAAGAAGCATCTCAAAAGGTGTTCAACATCACGAG
>NW_008359763.1:233353-267295 GCF_000622305.1 Nannospalax galili | reverse complement strand
ATTCTAAATGTCCCTCAACTGATGAGTGGATAATAAAAATGTGGTACATTTACACAAAAGAGTTCTAATCAGCAGTAAAGAAAAATGAAATAATGAAAATTTCATGTAACTGGATGGAACTAGAAACTTATACTAAATGAAGTAACACAGACTCAGAAAAACAAATGACATATATTCTCCCTCATACATGGATCCTAGCATCAAATCCTTATAAGTGAGTATGTATCCAGGCATAACTACAGGAACCAGGATAATGGAAAGGAACCAGGGAGGTAAAGGAAAAGTAAGAACCTGAGAGAGAAAGACAGTAGGAAACAGGCCTTAATAAGGGAGATATGGATAAAAATGGGGTTAATTTTAAGGTGGGGAGGGAAGGCTATACAAGAAAACTTGGGGATAAAGGGAAAGGAAGATCTCAAGAAAGGTGGGACCATAGGTGACAGGGATTATCAAGGGAGAAATGGGGAAAATGGGGGCACTTTCAATGGGGAAACCATGGTGGAAGGGTTAGACAGCGAGAGAGATAAATAATGCCTAGCTAGTTTACAAAAAAAAAACAAAAAACAAAAAAACAGATGGAACCACATTAATCCAACAACCTATTAAGAAATTAAACATACAACTAGTTCAAGGAACAAAATATATGTCTAGTCAAGGTTTATCTGAGAATGTTTGAGTTTTGCCCAAGCTTTATCTTCATAGCACATGGTAATTAAAAGAACCAAACTGGTGGAACTAACCTTCTTAGCTGTTTAACAGCCATACTTTGAGGCCTATACTAATCTGGTCAGAGGGACTTAAAGGATGGTTTTTGCTCCTTGCCCTCCAAGGTCGACTAAGTTCCAGGGGAGTATGGGGCATCTCTCAAAATGTTCTGTAACTGTGGTGAGTCACTGTCCTCTTTTTCAGGGAGGCCATGGAGACCCCACCAGATGGATCTGAAACAGGATACATGGTAATTAAAAGTACCAGACTGGTGAACTAACCTTCTTGGATATTTAACAGATATACTATGAAGCCTATGGTCAAGGAGGACCTTTGACTTATCTTCACATAGACAGAATTGGTAAAAGAAAGGAGCCAGGGGTGCCTCCCAAGCCCATGTTACCCCTGAGGAACAGATCCTCAAACGACCTTAAGAGTACAAATAAATTGGTTTATCTGGGCCAATTGTAGGGTCTTAAACACCCAAAAGGAAAGTATAACCAAAGGTTAATGGGGTCAATAAAATTTTTAAGAGTTTATATGTATAGTTAAAGGCTACATAACAAGAAACAATGCCAGAAAGGAGATACCTTCCTTTGAGTTGTTGGTCAGGGTGGCTTAAGACACTCCCAGACAGTAACCCAGCACAGAACTGGGAAATAAACAGTAGACCCCAATCTTATCTAGAAGAATGTTGGCAACTGATCACTGCTAGATAAGGAAGAGCTGATCTTGTCTAAAGCAAGAGACTCTGGATAGGCTGACTAGACTCAGCAGATGGACTTGCACCTTGGAATGGGGGTCACTGACAACACAGTGGACAGTAACAGGGATGACAGAGTATAAGGGCTCCAGTGGGGGAGGGGAGGGATGCCATGGGAGAGTGCCATTTGGGATGCAGGTATAAAGATGAATAAGATTGTTTGGGATATTCTGTATGAAATACACACCACACACACACACACACACACATCAGTTTTTAAAAATCTCAAAAATATGATGAATAAGATTGTTTGGGATATTCTGTATGAAATACACACCACACACACATCAGTTTTTAAAAATCTCAAAAATACTTAAAAATTAAAAACAAGCCAGGCGTGGTGACACATGCCTTTAGTCCCAGCACTCAGGAGGCAGAGGCAGGCAGATCTCTGTGAGTTCAAGGCCAGCCTGGTCTACACAGTGAGTTCCAGATCATCTGGGGCTGAGGGAGACCCTGACTCAAAAAAAAGAAAGAAAAGAAAAATAGTACACACTCATTGAAAACTGAAGGAGAAAAAAAGTTCTCTGTATCCTCATTGTAACAGGAAGATGGTGTGGCTCTATTTTACTCTTTAAGAAGTATAATGGTATCTGTTCTAATTTCCTTCAATTACTATGACAAAACACTCTGACCAATACCATCTTGGAGAGGAAAGGTTTTATTTTGTCTTACATCTCCCAGGTCACAGTTAATCAGGAAGCCCAAAGTAGGAACTCAGGGCAGGAACCTGGAGGCAAGAGCTGGACAGAGGACATGGAGGTACACTGCTTACTGGCTTGCTCCTCTGGCCTATGCTCAGCCAGCTTGCTTATACAACATAGGCCCACCTGCCCAGGGGTAGTACCATCCACAGTGGGCTGGGCCCTCCCATATCATTCAACAATCAAGGAAATGTCCCATAGACATGATCACAGACCAGTGCAAAGGAGGCAATTCCCCAGTTGAGGTTCTCTCTACCTGGGTGTGTCAAGTTGACACTAAAGCATCCCGCACACCACCTGTGCAGTCTACACTGTCAAGCACTCTCCGTCCTGTTCCAGATGTGTCATAAACACCAACGCACATATTCCTTTGAACAGGGTCTTTCACTGAACCTAGAGCTAGACTGGTGGCCAGAAAGCCCCAGTGATCTCCAGTCCCCATGCTCACAGCACTGGGGTTGCAAGCACACAGGCCCAGCTTTTATGTAGCTGCAGGGGATCTGAACTCAAGTCCTGATATATGTGCAGCAAACACTGTTACCCACTGAGTCATCTCCCAGGGCCACCATTGCTTAATGTGAGTGGTGTTGACCTTCTTGCTGGAAATGCAGGCTACTGTCCTGCACGTACTAGATAAGCACGGGCTCCACCACTGAGCTAAATCCCCAGCGCTGTCTTTTCTCCTTTTAAAAGTAAAATTAGCAGTTGTCAGTATGTAACACCATCCTGCCAGCCTTGACTGTCCTGTTCCTGGAGGTGGTCTGAATGTCTGTGTGGAGTCAGGATGACTTTCCATTTTTTGAGAATTTCAGATGTCAAGAGCTGAGGGTAGGGAGGTGATTTTAAAACCCAGAGGAACAAGATTTCTCTCCAACAGATTTCCTAATCTTTCGTGTGACTGATTTCATCTAGAGGGTTGGAACTCCCACCACCTGCCTTATATTTTCCGGGGGAAACCTTGCTCTAGCTTGCTTCTTCTTTTTATGTATTACATAAACAATAGAGCACATTTTCTTTTTGAAAACAGTATTACTTAAATTGCAGTAAAATTTGCATAACAAAAATGTACCATCTTAACTGTGTTCATTTTCATCTTGCACAACTGAAACATCAGCTTCCCATGTCTTCCTCCCCCGGCCTCTGTCACCCACTGTACCACCTTCTGTCCCCGTGACTCTGACTACCCTCAGGACCTAGTCTGGAGTATAGCACACTGGCACAAGCTTAGCAGAGAAGACACTGTGGGTTTGATACCCACCATCCCCAAACCAAATAATGATAATGATAATAATAACTGTAAGAATCTCATGCAAGTGCATTCATGCAATATTGGTGCTTTGTAACTGACTTCTGGACACACCTTAATGCCCTCAAGTTTTATACAACTTTCAGTGCATGTTACACTGTTCTTCCTTTTTATAAAATTTTAATTTTATTATTTTTATTTTATGTGTATGAGTGTATTGCCTGCATGTATGTGAGTGCACCCTTGTCGTGCAATGCCGTGGCGGTCAGACAAGAGCTTCGGATTCCCCTGAAACTGGAGTTAAAGATGGTTTGTAGCCGCCATGTGGGTGCTGGGAATTGAACCCGGGTCCTCTGCAAGAGCAGTAGTGCTCTTAACTGCTGAGCCATCTCTCCAGCTCATCCTTCCTTTTAAGGCTAAATATATCCCACTGTTTGGATGAGCCACGTTTTACCCATCTGTGAACTGTTCGCACCTTCAAACAGCATATGGGGTTTTGCACTTAATGTGACTTCTTTGAAATTTAAAGTGGATCCTTATTACATTATCTGACGTTGTTAAGGCCACAGCAAACCTACGGCTGATGGCTGCTGGAGGGTCGCTGGAGCGGACCACCGGTCAGCAGTGTTTTCCTCCTCACTTCTGCTTCTCTCTGCCCATGCCCCTTGGATTTCTCCTGGTGGTGAATATGCTTAAAGTTAGAGATGGCTCACAGGTAAAAGCGCTTGTCTGTCAAGCCTGATGACCTCGGTTCAATCTCTGGAACCTGTGGCTGAAGGCGACCTCAGTTCAATCTCTGGAACCCATGGTTGAAGGAGAGTAGCTGACCCACAAAGTTGTCCTTTGACTTCCACATGTGTGCTGTGGCACAAGAGTCCCTGTCCATGCACATGCATGAACACATACACTAATAAATTATTTTTAAAGTTAGCAATGCATCTAGGATATTCAAGTATAAATGTGGAATATGTGTGTCTTAGTTTGTTCTCTATTGCTGTGAAAAAACACTCTGACCAGTACCAACTTAAGGAGGAAAGGGTTTATTTGTCTTACATCTCCCAGGTCGCAGTTCATCAGGGAGCCCAAGGTAGGAACTCAGGGCAGGAACCTGGAGGCAGGAGCTGGAGCACAGGCCATGGAGGAACGCTGCTTACAGCCTTGCTCTCTGGCCCCTGCTCAGCCTGCTTTCTTATGCAACACGGGCCCACCTGTCCAGGGGTGGCACCACCCACAGTGGGCTGGCCCTCCCACATCAGTCATCAAGAAGATGCCACTCAGACATAGCCACAGGCCAGTCCAATAGAGGCAATTCCCCGATTGAGTCTCCCTCAACCCAAGTGTGTCAAGTTGACACTAAAGCTATCCAGCACAATGTGTTTTAAACAATCATTGCCCATTAGAATTGAAAGGTTTGAACATTTTCAGTTTTTTCATAATCTGAAACGGTTGTGTCTGTGTGTGCAAAAAATCTCCCCTTTTTATAGACATCAGCCAGCCTGGGGATTTCCTAGGATTTTGGGGTGGCTTTCTGGGTAAAATGTGGAGCAGAGTTTGGTTCCCCAGCATTCATGTAAATGCCGGGTGGGCATCGAGGCCCACGGTAATCCCAGGGCTGTGTAAGGGCAGAGCGGGAAGTTAGCTGGACCAGCTGAATCACTGAGCTCTGGGTTCGGCAAGACGCCCTGCCTCACTCTGTAAATAAGGTGGAGCGTGATGGAGGGCACTGTCAGCTTCAGGCCTCATATGCACAAGTACACATATGTACCCACATACATGCTAAGACATACAAGAACACGCACACACGCACACACACGCACACACACACACACGCACACACGCGCACACATGCACACACACGCACACACACACGCACACACGGTACACATATGTACCCACATACATGCTAAGACATACAAGAACACGCACACACACGCACACACACGCACACACGCACACACACGCACAGCCTCCTCTGCCATAGGAGCATCTCCTCACCCCAAAGGGGACACACACGCACACACACACACACGCACACACGCGCACACATGCACACACACACACGCACACACGCACACACACGCACAGCCTCCTCTACCATAGGAGCGTCTCTTCACCCCAAAGGGGAAGTTTCTGAGTTCCCATTGCCCAACCCCACTCTTGGGGAACACAACCATGCCTCCTTATCTGCCTGTGAAGGTCAGGCACAGCCTTCTAGCCTTCTAGACTGCATCTCAGTGAGGAAGTACAGGTGCCTTACTGAAATAAGTAGCACAAAGTTCAGGCCTCTTAGTCTAAAAGTAATGTGGTTAGTTCACTAGAGCCTGAAGCCTGACACCAGCTGATGTTGACATTGTATTTGTTTAACCAGATCACCACACTGCGGGTAGCAGGGCTCCCCCAGGCTTGGAGAGCTGAGCTGAGGGTCAGGGAGATGAGAGTTGTGCTGGGTGTGGTAGGAATGAGGGACAGGGTTGTCTTGGACACTATTCCCGCATCCCTGTGTAAATGGTGGCAGCACACTAGATGGAGACTAGATGTTCTTTAAGGGGCTGGAGAGATGGCTTGAGTTTGGTTCCCAGCTCCCATATTGGACAGCTCACCACCACCTGTAACTCCAACTCCTGGGAATCTGTCATTCTGCTCCCCAAGGGCACCCTTTCATACACCCATAATTAAAGGTAATAAAAATAAATCTTTAAACATTTCTAAATGCTTCTTGAAGCATTTCTACTTCAGATCACACAGATTAACTGAGCCGCTGCACTATCCCCAGCATTGCTCTATTTGTAACAACTCATCTAGTCCTGTAAACCCTGTGACCTAGGTACCATTGCCACTCCCATTTTACAGACAGGGAAACCGAGGCTCCCAGAGGAACTACATAGCCTTCCCAGAGCTGGCGATTCCCATCAGGTGGTGGCAGCCCCAGGATCTATGCATTTGTCACTGGACATAGCGCCCCCTGCCCCCAGCACAGTGACAACCTAACATCAATTGTAATAACAGCCGCTCCCTGACTGAAGGAAGGCTCCTTCCCCAAGTTGTTTACCTTTCCTGTTTACCTCTCAGTGTTCAAAATTAGATTCTTGCCTTTCAAGCGAGAGTGTCTTATTGGGAGACTTGTAATTTGTTTCCTTTCAGGCGCCTGAGTACCCAATCTCTGTCTTCCTGATCGGTGACTGTAAATGGTATTTAAGGTCTAACAGCCTGAGTCCTGTCCTGTATTATTATAGTGCAGACACTAGCTCTCAAAGCCACTGTATCCTCATTGTCCCTAACTGTATAGTGTAAAACTGCCAAAGGAAAGTGGAGATTATGACCATTGTGAGAAGGAGTTCCCATCTTCAGACACAGTGGAAAAAGTCGGCAATGTAAATACTAAAAGGAAGCAGATAAAATTGTCTTTTTAGAAAGATTTTACTCTAAATTAAATTATGTCTGGGCGTGGTGGCGCACACCTTTAATCCCAGCAGTAAGAGGCAGAGGCAGGCGGATCTCTGTGAGTTCAAGGCCAGCCAGGTCTACATAGTGAGTTCCAGGACAGCTGGGGCCACAGGGAGACCCTGTCTCAAAAGACCAAAATAACAGTAATAATAATAATTACTATTATTATTATGTCTGTGTGTGTGTGTGCGCGTGTGTGCGTGTGTGCGCGTGCAGATGCCTGCCAGTCCGGAAGAGGGCTTCAGATTCCTTGATGTTGGCACTACAGGTGATTCTGAGCCAGATAAAAATTTCTAAGGCCTTATAGATTATGTATCTATCTAATCTAAAAAGTCAGCCTACACCTGAGCATTTGTAGTAACATAAACAAAAAGCCCACACATCCCTGTGGCCTACAATGATTTTTCTATAGTGCAGACAAAGATGCAATCCCATCTAAAGTCACAGGAGTAAGGAAATATGCAGTGTTGGGGGAGATGTGAAGAAAAGCCCACACCATCCTGATGACCTCAGTTCTATCCCCAGGACCACACGGTGGAAGGAGAGAACTGACTGTCAAAAGTTGTTCTCTGACTTCTGTATGTGAAAGGCTCGTGTGTGCCAGTACATACACACACACTATCTAAATTAGTTAATTAAAGGTAATGAAGATTTTAAAAAGAAATATGCAGGGCCCACAGAAAGAAAACTGAAGTAGCTTCCTGGAGGACAGACACACTGGGAAGTAAAACAAGAGGGATCCCTTCCTCACCGAGAAAATTCAGTGCTAACTTTAACGAAATTCAAATGAAGTCCCAGCTTAGGGGGCGGCTTGGTTTGAGACATGACAAAAAGACTCAAGTTAACAGAAGAATAAATAGTGAGTTCAACCAAGAAATTTTGCAAAAGAATACAGAGGGTCAGGCTGGAGAGACGGCTCAGCAGCTAAGAGCACTGGCTGCTCTTGCAGAGGACCTGGTTCGGTTCCCAGCACCCACATGGTGGCTCACCACCACCTCCAGTTCCAGGGGATCCAGCACCCTGTTCTTGCCTCCGAGGGCACCAGGCACACATATGGTATACATATATACATGCAGGCAAAAGACATACACATAAAAACAAATCTTTTTTTTTTTTTTTTAAGAATAAGGAGGGTGATTTTCAACTCTGTTGTATCTTCTAGGCTTTCTGCTCAAACAAAGTCTTTCCCCCCTATTCAAACATTTTTGGTGAGCTCTTTATTGCTTTCTGGATAAAGTTCAAGTTCCTGAACCCAACAGCTGTAAAGAGAGCCTCCTAACAATATCTAAAGGCATCACAACAGCAACAAAACTCCCAGAGTTCCACAGGCCCCCAGAGCAGCTGGCTGTTTATTCCGCATTTCCTTCCAGTCTTTGTTTGCAGACATATTTTATAATCCATAATGCACTTGTCCAAAAACAGACACCAGAGGCTTGTCTTTGGACGTAGCATAAAGCAATGAGAGAACTGTGGGCTCAGAGGACAGCTGCCTGGAAGAGGGCCAGAGTCCCTGGAGTACCCAGAATGCCAATAGAAGCTTTCAGCCGAGCCCAAGCCAATCAAATAACGCTGGACCTGTCGCAGGACTTTGCTACCTGAATGTAACCTGTGACTCCAGAGACTGTCTTGCAGGAAAAGTCTGTCAAATAAACAGAATGAGCTGTGAGTTTCGCAGCGCAGCATCAGCACCTATAGGCACTGGTCCACTGCCCACGACCCCAACTCCCACCCTGGCAGTCCCACCGGCTCTCCATTTTCTACAGGAAGGGGAAACGGATCTCAAGATTTGTTAGAAAGAATTGCCTAAGTGACGAAAAGGATATCCAACCTGTCTGCCAAATTCTGCCCTGGAGTTTGGGGGTTCCCCTTCTTTCTGTGTGGGGTGCAGGGTTGCATCCTCTCCCCTCAGCCTCTGCTCCCCAGTCAGTCCTTGCTTGAGGTTCGAGGAGGCACAGCCAGTTCTTTGCCCTGACTTTGATGCTTTCTTCCAGCTCACTTGTGCAGTCACACTTGGCCTTCACAGGATGCTGTGATTTCAGAAGTCAGTTCTGAGCTTCCCACCAGGTCCCTCCTGTGTCTTGGTGTTCTCAGTGCTGACTTTCTGGCTATTCCTGACAACCAGCCTTTTGGGTTTGAGTTCATAGTTGATGGAAGACAGAGCAACAGGTGTTAGGTAATATGTTCAAGCTTTTCCACATTCTCCATGATTGCTGTGTCTTGCCATGGGTCTTGGGGGAGCGGCTCCTGTGTGTGGATTGGCCAATGTCCTCCCACCGTTTGGTGGCAGGTAGAGCCCCTCTACATCAGGGGATCTCAACTGTGGTCACCTAGCAATGTCTGCAGACAGTTTGGGTTGCCACAGTGGGGTAGAATGTGCTGCTGGTATTTGATGGGTAGAGAGGCCTGGATGCTGCACCAGACAGCCTCCCACAAGAAAAAGTCAGTTCACCCCAAATGTCAGTAAGGCTGACCTTGAGAAATCCAGCTCCACATTTATTCTGGCCTTCCCCTGTAATGTCTAGCACCACATTCAAAGGGGCCTGCTATGGCAGCAGAGACAGGGGAGGGGGAGTCACATAATCTAGTTAACTATACAATTAAACCCAATGGTCAGAGGAGAGCCTCCATTTGGAAACCTTCCAGTGGGCCCAGGGCTACACCCTTCCATTATGCAAAAGCAGCTGCCCAAGCCAGGAGCTGGGCATAAAGGTGACGTGGTCAGGAGTGGCTATTTGATCTCCAGTTTTTCCAGATTTTCCACTCCCGTGCCAAACATGCCTCTCCAGATGCTGTTCTCTAGTCCCTGAGCTCCGGAGAGTTTCATCTCAAGCCTGCATCTTCCAGTGGTGAGGTGTTTACACTCTGCGGGAATCTTCCCTACAGACATCAGGTACATGTTGAGAGCGATCTGGTTTTCTGTAGTGGAGTAGTTTTGACTCGTCTAAACTCTAATTTCAGGGCTGGGGTGCAAAAGAGAAGCTTTATGAATTCGAGTGTGGGGATGTGTTCCTGGGAGTCTGCAGAAGTAGGTTTCAGTCTGTTTTCCTTTGGGGAAACTCACTGCAGTAGATCTTAAGGATGCTATTTCAGGCGTGAGGACCCAAGGTTGAAAGGTTGCTTGTATTGTATCCTATTGTTTGTAAACCTGTGAATCCACCTTCATGACTCTTAAATCTCCTTGGTTGCTATGGGTGCCCTGTAAGGTCAGATAAATGAGGTCCTACATCCCCTTTACTTCCTCCCTGGGAATGATCTTTGTCATGACACATGTAGCCAACTTGATTTCTAGGTTTTTCAGCTAGCATTTAGTAAAGGTTTACTTCATGGCCTGATTGTTAGGGATATTCTACCTTTCCTAGACTGAAAGTCACAGGCAGGATCACTGAGGTAAACCAAATACATGGCTTAGCACTTGGAAAATGTTATTTTCATTTCTTTTGAAATTGCTGTTTTGAATTCTAGGTATAGAGTGAAGTCTTTGGTTTATTTCTTGTCAGTGGGGTGTTCTGTTATCAGGTAAATTCAGTCCTGGGCAGGAAAGCTTGTTATTACATGCCACTGTCTACTGTGACCAAAACCACCTGAAACGGACTTTCTCTGAGCTGAGATAGTTATTTCTTCCTTTGCAGTCAAGGTGACCTAATGAACTTTTCAGAATTTTCTCCCATTAACATTTTAATAGTATTGTTTTAAACACTTTCAGAAAATCATTGGTTGGTATTTGCATTGTATTGTCTATGAAAAATAGATCTGGCTTTCCTTAGTGATGTTTACTGGCTGCTGGGGTCCTTTCCTTGGCTACAGTGAATGGGGGATGTTTCTGTGATTGCTCTGGGCTAGCCTCAAGGGTGGCCAGGTCTGAAGGATGTCATAGGAAAAGAGGTAAATTTGGATCAATGTGAACTTGGTCCGGACACTTTGAGGGATCAAT
The DNA here is from genome assembly GCF_000622305.1 of Nannospalax galili. NCBI lineage: Eukaryota > Metazoa > Chordata > Mammalia > Rodentia > Spalacidae > Nannospalax > Nannospalax galili. Next base: position 256,502 of record NW_008359763.1, on the reverse strand, counting down.
GAATGAAATGGATCAGAAGTTATCTTGAATTAATCCACCTTCACCCGATGCAAATCGATTAGGCTTGATGGAGCCCACTGGAAAGGGCTCTGCTCCCTAGTACTGGCAATAGCGTGACCCCCCCCAAACCACCCTTCCCTTTCTGACCTCCTGCTCATCCTTTTCCAGCCCTGCTTTGCACTGTCTTGCACCAGGAGCTTCTTACCCGCCATCTCCTGACCACTGGAGTTCTCTCAAGCCCATTCAGGAAGGTCATTCCTCAGACCTGGAAGCGCCTGGTCCAGCGGGCCCCTCCCTTCCCCCTATGGGAAGTCTCTCTCTGAGCCACTTCCGTATTCCCAATCTCTCATCTCTCCCTCTGTTTCCCAACAGGCTCAAATCTCTTCCCATCCTTAAAAACCCATGGCCCAATAGACAAACCTCTCCCACTCCAGCCTCTCCCTCTGGTCCTGCCTAATTTCCAGGCTTCAACCCCAGGCTTTAACAAGAGAGAGCAATAACATTGTTTTTCTACTTGCCGATTAAAGGCTTTCTCAACTTTGTTCTGTGTGCTTCTAGGACACATTTCTATTTTCTGTCTTTAACTACCCCTTCTCTGTCTTGGCATGTTCTGAGCCATTAAATGTGGGAGCTCCAAATTACTTCCCCCAGCTCTTTTCCATCTTAGCCTGCTGCCAGCTACTATCATTACCTTTTATTGTTCAGTGCTGTGTGCTAGCTGATGCTCCATGTGGTCAGTGCTCTGTGCTACCTGGTCAGTGCTCTGTGCTAACTGGTCAGTGTTCTGTGCTACCTGGTCAGTGCTCTGTGCTACCTGGTCAGTGCTCTGTGCTACCTGGTCAGTGCTCTGTGCTAACTGGTCAGTGCTCTGTGTTAACTGGCTGTTGCTCTGTTAACTTGTCAATGCTCTGTGTTAACTTTTAAAAGTTTCTATTCTCAATTACTATAAAAATACAAAATAAAGATCAATGAACTAGGCAGTATGGCTCATACCTACAATCCCACCTCTGGGGAACCTAAGGCAGGATGCTGGCCACAAGTTCAAAGCCAGCCTGGGCTATAGTTTCAGGCCAGTCTCTGGTCTACAGAATGATATCTTATTTCAAAATAATAATCTAATAATAATAATAATGTTCATGAAAAACTGTGAAAGTCTTTCATGTTATTAGAACTATCCATCTGCCCATCTACCCATCTACCTGTAATGTATAAAGTGGCCACCTGTCCAAACAGAGGAAGCATGCTCCCATTACTGATGGGCCCACTGCAGACCAAGGAGAGGAGCCAGGTTAGCACCGGGGCACGGGGCAACATGAGGATGGGTGTTGTTGTGTGAAGCTCCACAGCTCCTTAGCAAGCCAGGGACCGGCTTCTGTTGCTTCCAGGCACATCTGTTCAGTGGAGGTAGTCAGGACCCTGGCTCACAGGCCAAGTGCATTTTGATGAGAGCCCACCCTTTTCAGATAACAGGAAGGATCCTACCCTCCCATTCCATGGCCCCCAGTATTCATGGGAGATCTGGTTCTCAGCCTTGGTCCGAGTATATACATGCACTGCCTCGCAAGTAGCCCTGGGTATGAAGTGGGGTTACTGGTCCAGATTAAGCCCCAGGGAGACAGCCAGGGCTATTTACTGATAAGTGCCTGCTCCCAGTGAGGGCCCAAGGATGTCTGGCAGGATTGGCGGGGTGTGTGTGTGTGTGTGTGTGTGTGTGTGTGTGTGTGTGCGCCATGTACATCTGTATCTCACAATTGCAGAGCACATTCCATCATAAGATGTTCAGGGGCTTACTGTGGGAATCTGGATTGCCCACTGGCTTCTCTCTGCCAACATGTGTCTGTGGACCAGTTAAACACTCTGTGAGCCTTGGTGTGTATGCAGAATGCTTTGTGAACAGACGTGCTACACAAATCCTGGGTGATCATCTCCTGAACCACAGCATACCATATAACAACTATGGGTTTTTTAGGTAATTGTCTAAGGATCCAAAGTAATAATATAATTTAAGCCCATTGTGTGTACGCAGGTCATTACAGATGTTTGCCTTGCTGTAATTGGTGGGTCTGGTGATTCGTGTTCACGAAAAGCAAATGCTAGGGTCATGACTGAGAGAAATGATTTCATGTCAGTTACCTAATGGGGAGGCCTCCAGCCACTCTGCCTCTGCTTTCTGTGGTCACCTTGCAAGGATCTGTCTTCAACCCAGACCACAGTGGAAGGCAGAGTTAGGGAGCCTAGCAACAGACACCAGGGAAACAGTGAACTGGGTTTGGGTGGGGCCCCAGACTGGCTCACTTGGTGGCTGTGCTAGTGAGCTGGGATCCTGGTGGTTCTCCAACAAACACAGGCCACTGTATTTACCTTTTGCTCCTGTCTCTAGAGTGCCTTTAAAATTGGGCTCCCAGGCACGATCTTGTGCACCCGAGAATAATGTTGAGACTGTGGTCACTTGAAGGTCCTCTTGAAGAGACAGTCATTTGGGAGTTCAACTAGTGTATTCTGATCAGGATAGGCAGATTCAAAAGCTGCTGGCCACTTGGAACCCTGAGACCCCCATTTCCTAAAGCAAGCCCAGAAGCAGGCTTTAGTTCTTCTAAGAGACAGACGAAGACATATGCCCATCACAAGCAAGGTAGAGACCGACCTTTCCCAAAGCCCACTGCACACTCACAGAGAGACCCTGGGCTTAAATAGTGACAGCAGGTCAAATCTGTGAGCCTAAAGGTCGATAAGTGCCTGGCAGTGTAGAGGGGGTTGGAACTATGGAATCAGCTTATTTAGAAGTGGTCATCTATTGGTCAGCCTTATCAGAAGGAGAAAATTGAATTGTGCCTCACAGCTCACTGTTCATTATATAAAGATTTGGACCCCATTAGGAGTGGAAGCACACACCTGTATTCCCAGTACTCAGGAGTGGAAGCAAGAGGATCCAGAGTTTGAGGCCAGCCTCAGTTATAGGAGACCATCTTAAAAAAAAAAAAAAGAAAAAAGACCCTGGACCCCACCACACTGACAGTCCAGTGGACAGGGCTCCTGTCAGTGCCACTCACACTTTCAAAAGTGCTCCTGCTTGTCTGATGCATTCACATGCGTTGATGGTTTTAGTGTTGTTTTCTTCAAGGCAAAGGATGTTGTATTCTCTGGCAAGTGCCGTCTAGAGTTGTGTTGGGGTGAAAAATGTATGTAGTATACACTCCCTACTACAGACCTCCACTTTTCATGCCTATGCCCCTCACCTTCCAACGGTGTACAGGTTCCAATCACACTCACCACCCACACCGTAACCTTGTTAAGGGTTAAAATACAGAGAGAGGCTAGTAGGGGCTCCAAGGAGGCACCTCCAAGAGGTACTGGCATCCAAATTAATGGAAGGTAACTCTAGGCTTTTACACCTTATTAGAAAGTAGATTGATTTACCTTGCTTTTCTGAGACGATAAAGCCCTAAACTGGATATATAGTCAAGGATGACTTTGAACTCCCAGTCCTCTGCCTCCACCTCCTAGTGCTGGGTTTACAGGTATGCACCCCCATGCTAGGCCCTAGAATTTAGATTGAAATGTGGACACACGTTTAAACGGGGAGTATAGCACTCACCATACTTCCGAGCCTGGGAACTGCCCAGATCAGCCTCCAAGCAGGAAGGTCAGCAGATGGCTTTAACAAGCTGCCAGTCAGCAGAATGCTGGTAGAGTCCTTTGCTCGTGAGCTCAGGATTCTGCGGTGACTGCTTCCTAGTCCCTGACAGGCACCCCACCACCCCGCTCCCTCACAGCTTTTTTGAGAGCAGACTTGCCCTTCCTGGGCTGCCCCATCTCTCTGGCTCACCCCAGTTCTCAGCCATTTTAACCTATGGTCCAGCCTCCTTCCTGCTTGTGAAGGTGGCAGCCTGGGTGTCCTGCTGTGTCTGCAGGTGTGGGAGGAGGAACCAAGAGGCAGCAAGGACCGTGTCCTTTGACTTTTGCTGAGCAGCCCTGGCAGAGGCCATCTTAGTGGGCTTGTTAGAAGCCAGCTGGCACCCAGGGAAAATGCACACTATACCAGTCACAGCCATCTTCAGGCACTGCCTGGGACAGGCAGAGCAAACAAAGCCTGCTCCTGGGCTTGCTTTAGGAGGTGGGGGTCTCAGGGTTCCAAGTGGCCAGCAGCTTTTGAATCTCCCTATCCTGATCAGAATACACTAGTTGAACTCCCAAATGACTGTCTCTTCAACTGGCCTCTGTTCTCACCTGTGAGGTTAGCGCTAGCAGAATTGTTCCCTGTGATAAATTCCACAAACCTCATAGCTGCTCTGTCATTTAAATACTATTCTGTCCAGTTAATTGAACTTTGTAGAGCCAAGAACTCTAAACCAGCAGGTATCAAGTGTTTCTTCATTCCAGTAGGAACCAGTTGGGATCCTCCACACCAAAGCTTTGTGCCTGTTTAGGGCTCTCCCAGAATGCTCCCACAACTGTGCCTGGGCCTTTGCCCAGCCTTCCCTGCAGAACCCATAACCCCAAGCCCGTGTCAGGATGCACAATCCAGTCCACACGCAGATGGGAGTGCACACTGCTGCTCAAACTGCTACCAGAGGCGGGTGAGGGGGGCCGAGAACCGAGGGCTGTAGAATCAGATGTGACCCTGGCCTCTCCAGGATCTTTCTGGAGTCACCTGAGCAGAGGACCAGGCCAGGCTAGCCTAACTGCCTTTCCTTCGTGGCTCGAAGGCCCTTCTAGGGCACGGGGAGCGGGGAGCCAGGTTCTGGTCTGGACCTGGAGTGGAGCAGCAGGAGCACGGGGGCGGGGGTGGGGGGTTACGCGGCCCAGGCAGACTTGGGAGAAAATCTTGCACCGTCTTTCTTGCCTGTCTTCTAGCTCCACGAGGTCGGGGTGCGCCGCCTGCAGGACTTTTATGTGACATCACCGGCGGGGGGGTGGGGGGAGTCCCGCTTAGTGGCCGTGGAGTGCGTGTGTGGGACCAGGGTGACCATTCCACGTGGAGACCGGTTCCTCTCTGCGCGGCGCCGAACCCTGGACTTGGGGCTCCAAACCCTGGATCCGCATGCGGCTGTCACCCCGGTGCTGCGGCGTGGCCAAGGGGCACGCGGTCAGTTGTGCGCCGGGGGCCTGGAGGCGAGGACAAGGCGGGCAGGTGCCGCTGCGCCCGGCGTAGGCTCGCGCTGCAGGTCCGGGTCGCTCCCTCCCAAATCCAGGCGTGTCCTCCCGGAACAGGGCGGGGCCCCCGGGGGTCTCGTCCCTCTTTCCGGTGAGCCCGAGGGACGGGGTGGTGATAGAAGGCCGAGCAGCCGGCTGGGCGTGCAAGAGGAGGGAGGGAGGACCCGGAAGGTCTGGGGTGGGGCGCCGGGGCGGGCCCTCGGGGGAGGAGCAGGGGAGGGCCACGTGGGTCGGGGGCGTAGGGCCCCAGGGTGGGTGGAGCCGGGGGGCGAGGTGGGACTTAATGGAAAGGGCGCAGGGGATGGGAAGGTCCCGGCGGGTGACGCCTAGGACTGAGGGGCGGGGTGTGGCCACGTGGGCGGGACGTGGGACGTGGGCGGGTCCCGGGTAGGTGGGGCGCGGGGCGGGGCCTTCGTGGGTGGTGCTCGGGGGCGGGACTGTATGGGTGGGGCTGGAGCCGTGGGCGGGACGGGGGGGGGGCGTTGATCGCCCCGGGCTCCGCTCCTGCCCTTTCCGCCCCAGGCCCGCAGCCACCTGCACCCCGCCCTCCGGCCGCGCCCCAGCCCTGGAACCACCGAGCTGGTCTGGGCTTAGGGAGCGCCAGGGGTTCGCAGTGAGGCAGTGAGTACTGGGTCTCCGTGGACACAGTAGTCTTAATGTGGCCGCGCTGAGAGCCCGCCGCCTGCGGACAGGGGAGCGGGGCTGCGGCGCGTCCTCGCGGGTGGAAAGTTGGTCTACACTCCGGCAACATGACCAGCCCAGCGGGCGCGCAGAACAAGGAAATAGACTGTCTGAGTCCAGAAGCCCAGAGACTGGTAAGAGGAGGACGCCTTTCAGACGGCTGTGCCCTTCGCCCTAGGTCCCGCGTGGGAGGGCCGGTGCGCGCCACTCGGACCACTGGTTGAAAGTCCCGATGAGGACGCGCGGATTGGGCAGGATCTGCTCTGGGGTCAGGTGGTTGGCTGAGTATGCGATGTCTGCTTGTTGCCTGCAGAGCTGCACATTTTACCTCCGTTTGCCCCTTCCAAGGACGGAAAGGAGCGTGGTCTCTCTCTCCGCCCTGGTGTTGGCCTCCTAGGAGGCTCTGTCTGTCTAGCTGGCTGGCTCTGGCCAGGGTCCATCCCAGGTCTGAGATCTGCACCTGGTGTAGAGTTTCACAAGGAGCTACAGGGGCTTGGTGTCTTACAAAACACAGCATCTGAGAGTTGGGCCCTCACTCTAAGGAAGCACCACCAAGACTGGAGTGGTTTGGAGTCTTTCCAGCCCTTAACCCTGGGGCAACCTCCCTCAAGGACCCCAGACTCCAGATCTAGTTTGGCTGGTGTTCAGAGGTCTCTGGGGTCTGGACAGAAGCCTAACACATGTTACAGTTACTGCGTTCAATATGTGCAACCCTGGATGGAGGATTATTTTATTTAGCTTTAAAATTGGGCAGCAGGAATCGAGGGGAGGTTGGTTATTACACATTTGTATGTAGCTCATAACCAGTTGTGTTTGGGAGGCTGGGAGTTGGGATGAGGTCTGACTATGTAGTCCAGACTGGCCTTCAACTCAGGATCTTCCTCTGTCAGCCTTTCCAGTGCTGGGATAACAAACAGGTCTGCACCGCCCTCCCTACCTGCTCCTGTGGTTGCTTTTGTGAGAATATTTAAAGGTCAAAGGCACGCCTTGAACAAATGTGTATTTTATGCAAAAAGGGAGGCTCAAAGGGTCTGCTTTATCAGAGTTTTGTGAGACCTTTATAAAGGTGTGAGTCCCAGTCACTCTGTCACCAGGTAGGAACTAATCCTTTACTGGGTGTTTGTGGGGCAGTCAAGCCGGGACTGCTCTGACAGGGGAGACACTGATTCCCATGACAGACTTGAAAAGTAAGTTCCTTACTGAGTACTTTTGTTGTTTTAATGTGCTTCTTCTATGACCTCACTTAAAGTTTTGGCAGTAAGTCAGACTGTTGGAGCTGGCCTCTAACCTGTAGGGCCCAGGGAACCTGTGAGGCCACCCTGGAACCTCCTTCAGGGGACAGTCTTGAGAGCAAGGAGGTAGAAAAGCTCCTGAGACTCTGGTGTGCAGAGCAGACCAGACACACCATAGAAGGCCAGAATGGGGAGGAAGTCTGCCCTGGGCCTGTTGTAGCACTCAAGAACTAAGTGCTTGAGTCCTGGGGAGAGGAAGGCATAAACACTGAGAACCAAGTGTGAGGAAGGCAGGGACAGGCCAGAAGGGAGGAAGTCACACACCTGAACTCTGAGGCACTGGCCACAGTCTCTGTAGTCAGCACTAGGAACCTCCCTGGGACCGAGGCAGGATACTGCCAAGGCAGTAAGAGGCTGGAACCAGGTCCCTTTTGGAGTGCTTGTTGGGCCAAGGCCCTAGTTCCAGAATCTGGGAAACCCGGAGAACCGAAGTGTGTGTGTGTGTGTGTGTGTGTGTGTTTTATATGTAAAATCATGGCAGAATTCATTTAGCAGTGAGCCCTGCCCTCACCCAGAGGAGGCTATTTTTAGTCTTCCTTTCTCAATATGAACATACATGTCCCTGCAGCCTCTCCATGTCTTAGGCTAAGGGCTGCTACTGTAGCTCTTAACAGGATGTGTGGTATGTGCCTCCATTTACCTTCTGCAGTCCCACAATGCTGGATTTGGAAAGTATTTGGTCCCAGAAGTTTCTAGTAGGAAATTATGACTCTTTAAGAGTATTTACAAAAGTAAACACTGTGTTAAAGAAGAACGTGGGCAACAGAAGATGGGGTCTCTGTTGGTGAAGTTATGGTCTGGCTGGGAAGGAAGTGCACAGGGGTATGGCAATGGTGTGTGTGTTAGAAGGGGGGCTGCCCAGCTGCCCAGACCCTAGGGCTTGGGTCTATACCTGGACCCCAGTGGTGACCCTTCAGAATGGCCTGTGCTATTTGTTCTGCAGTTAGTCTCCCTGGCTCCTAGGAGCAGGGTTCTCCAGTGGACAGGAGCCGGGACACAGGTATGAGGGGACCAGGTGGGGAGGAGAAAGCAGGTGGAGTGAACAGAAGACAAGATCTGAGCTGGGCGCAGTGGCAGAGGCCTGTAAGCCTCCAACTCCAACATCGAATTGCAGATCTCGAGTTGCAAGCCAGCCTGGGCTACATAGCAAGACCCTGTTTGAAAAAACAAACAGAGGCTGAGGATAGAACTCATTGGTACAGTGCTTGCCTGGCCTGAGTTTTATCCTCAGCAACAGAAAAGAAAAGGGAGGGTAAAGCAGGGTTGGAGCGGGAGCTTGTGAGAAGTTGAGGGTCGGCTTGGGGAAATGGGCGTTAACCTCAGTAACTCCCGTGTTGCTTAGCTTGTCATCTCTGCTCCCTTTCCACACAGATGGTACTTGCCCTGTAAGGGGCCAGTGCGTACCAGGGCAAGGCTTCAGGGAGGAGGGTAGAAGGTGACCCTGCCAGGCATGTCCAATCCTCAGGCCACATGCAGCCCAGGATAGCTGATAGCTGTGAATGATACCCAACATGAAATCATACTTAAAACATTAGATTTTTTTTTTCAGTGGCAGGGGAGCATAATTCAGTTGCACAGTTCTTAAAGTTCTCAATTGAAACTTTGTAGATGACACTGTGTCATAGAATAACCCCTCTCCCGGGATCCTGTGTCCCCAGGTCTTGGACACGGATTATTGACTGATATTTTAAATGTACCATCATTTCTCCCAAGTAGTTAATATAAAAACAGTAAGTTCTTTTCAGTTTCAACTCTGAGGCAATCTATTATTTCAAAAAGTTGGTATGCAGCCAGGCATGGTGGTACACTCTTTTAATCCCAACACTCTGGAGGCAGGGGCAGGCAAATCTCTTTGAGTTCAAGGCCAGCCTAATGTACATTGCTAGTTCTAGGCCAGCTGGGGCTATAGGAGACCCTGTCTCAAAAGTTGGTATGAATACATAAACAAATTTGAACATTTACTCCCCCCTGCCCAACTTACTACTCTCTCCGTGTGTGTGTGTGTGTGTGTGTGTGTGTGTGTGTGTGTATGTGTGTGTTTCCGTCCTGGGCATCAAACCCAAGGGCTCTCACATGGCAAGCAGTTGCTCTAACCACTGAGCTGCATTGCCAACCCCAAATCCTTAGCCGTGTTGGTTTGGGCTGCCCCCTTGGTCTGGTGGTTTAAGACTGTGATTCGTCGATAGGCATTTCTTTCCTTTATTGGCAGTAGGACTTTGGCCTTGTGTTAATGGTTCCCATTTTGCTATTTTGGGTTTAAAAGTGCCTCTCAGCCACCCCCACAGACAAGAAACACTTGTGCTTGGGGCTTTGTGTGCTGCTTGGCTGGGGAAGCTGGCCTGCAAGTCCTGCAGCAGCAAGGGTCAGTCACCTGCTCCCGAGCACTGGCCACAGCACAGATCAGCCCCCCATCTCTGCTGGGGGCCAGGCTCATCCCAGGTCAGAGGTCAGAGCCACCACACTACTCCTTTATCAGAAAGCAATGCCTGAGCCCAAACCTCTCAGTACAGAAGCTCCACGAAACCCACGGCATCACTGACAGCCACAAGCAAAGCAGGAAACAGGTCTCACTTGTAAAAGCATCTACCCGGGCAACAATGGAGCTAATTTCCTTTTTGAGACAGGGTCTCCCTGTAGCCCCAGCTGGCCTGGAACTCACCACATGGACCAGGCTGGCCTCGATCTCACAGAGATCTCCTGCCTCTGGTGGGATTAAAGGCGTGCGCCACCACACCCGGCCTAAATTTCCCTTTTTCTTTAGGCTGATGTGTGTTCGGCCTGAACTACCGTCACATAGCGGAAGCCTTTTGCAAATTACATCAAAACCTGAGGTCCCAGCCACCACCTACCCAAGTGAGCTAGTGAGTGCAGGAAATCAGTTTATTTATAGCGGCACCACTTTTCCTCAGCACAGCTGATTGGAGTTTAATCTGGTTAGAGTGAGGTTCTTACCCAGCCTGGCAGAACCCAGTCCGGGCCTTGGTACCACGTGCTTGCTCCTCAAAAGGCAATGTTCAAGAGGAATGAATATCTTACCCCTGAAAAATCAGGCTGTGACTCAGCACAGGATTGTTTATGACCCGTTACTCAGATGCCGTGTTTCCAAAATTCCCCTCCATTGAAGAGTAACTGGGAGGTCAGAGGCTATACTGCACAGATGGAGGAGGAAGGGAGGGACTTCATCGCCTTGGCAGCTTTCCTGGAGGCTGCTCAATTATGATTTATTCCTTAAAGAAAGAAGCTTACTTTCATAAAATAGACTTATTAGAACTTTCATTATTTGGAATAGCCAAGTATAGTTAATTTGCTTCTTCCTCTCAAATTAAGCCAAATGTTGTTGAGAATATGTCTAAGAATTAATAATTCAAAATTGCAGAGTGATTGCAGATCACAGTTACAGTCACCTGCCCCCAGGCCAAGTTCTAGAACAACCAATAAAGGCAGAGGCAGCAACAAAACTGAGCCTTACCCACCCAGTGTGCTTGCCGAGATGTTCCTCCTTGATCCTGTAACTTGACAGTTTTAAGACATAGTTTTCTCTTGAATCTAAGTTGCCACCAGTTTACAGTAGAGAAGTAATGTGCCCTAAGTTACTGTAAAGAGGGTTTGCTTTTTAATTTAGCCACAACATACCTGTGTATGTGCATAAATATGTACATGTGTGCCATGGCTCCTGAGTGGAGAGTAGAGGACAACTTTGTAGGGTCAGTCTCCCATTCGTAGGTTCTGTGGATGGAACTCAGGTCACCAGGCTTGCGTGACTAGTGTCTTTGCCCACTGAGCCATCTTGCTGGCCCAGGCTTTTTTGGACACAGATTTTTTACTGTGTGGCAGGCTGACTTCAAACTTGTAATCCTCCTGCCTCAGCTTCCCAAGTGCTGGGATTACAGGCTGGTGCCACCATACTTAGCCTACAGTATTGCTTCTGACCCACGTGTTTTTCCTTATGTGTAGCAAGGTTTCATGTGTGTGTGTGTGTGTGTGTGTGTGTGTGTGTGTGTGTGAGTGTGATTTTCCTAGAGGAGGAAGGAGTGGGTGTCAGGTGTGGGTGGGAACTCAACTTCTTCCTGTGAAACATCCCCGTAGGCAGTGAGCTGGTCTTGTACTGCTGAACTTAGTGTGAACTACATTTACGCCGCTCAACCAGTAGCTGTGTAGAAGGCAACTGTATAAGTATTACAGTAGCTAAATTTACCAGGCCCTGCTGACTCAGCCTAGCAAGGTTTATGTAGAGGATGTCAGCCATCACCTTGTAAGAGTAGAGTTATGTTAACTCTACAAATAAAGAGCAAACGGGCTCAGAAAATCGGGGGCTTCCTGAATCCCCACAGCTGGCAGGTGGTGGAGCAATCCGGAGCCTGAGCAGCTGGCTGGGAACTGTACACGTGCTTCAGGCCTGGCAGGGGAGCAAATGTGCAATTAGTTGCTTCCACTGTTGCGTTGTCTGGGGTTGTATCTCTCCAGCATCGGGGACCAGATGGTCCCCTTTGCCCCTCAGGATGACACAAGCCCTTGCTCCTGAGTGCATCTGAGAAGTCTTCACTTTGTTAAAATCTTTTTCTGTATGGGGACAGGGTCTCATGGAGCTGAGGCTGGCCCTGACCTGACCCTCCCGCTGCCACCGCTGGGATCGCAGGCCTGTGACACCACACCTCATTTCACACACTCTTCTGCCTTGTAGTTTTCACGCACGAGAACACAGAGTAAACTTGATTTTTCTAAACAAGAAAAAGGACGGTGTAAACGAAGAGCTACAGAAACCTCTCTTTTGCTATTTTTCACATTATGCTGACATTTTAAATGTTACTTGTATTTTGTGACTAGGGATTGAACCAGGGCCTCAGCACCGTGCCAGGCAGGCACTCCTAACACTGAGCTCCCCTCAAGCCCTTCTGTCAGTCAAGCATCACCGTGATTCAAGCACTGTGATTCTGTAGTTCGTATGGCTCCTCCACACCCCCACTCCGATAGACAAAGTTCATTGAATTAGAATGAAGACTTTAGTTTCTTCCATAGCTGTTTCCAGGAACGTCTAAATATAAGAATAAAAAAAGGGTTGTGGTGTGAGAGTTCCTTACTTAGAGAGACCTAAACGATGCCCACCACCTCCCCCAAGGTCCCAACAACAAACTAGAGTATAGTTCATGAAGTTGAGTCTGGGGAACCAATCAGTATATTGGGCTCACTTGCAGAGCGTGGCTGAAGGGTTGCTTACAGGAGTGTGGGGGACCTTAGAGCAGCTGCACTGGACAGACTGTACCAGCTTCATCCAGGATGTGGCTTCCCCATAGCCACATCGATGGAGCCCCCTTCTGTTGACCTTTCACAGCCCAAATTCTCAAGCACCTTCTGAGACCCCAAGGCCACCATATGCCATCAGGGCAGAGTTGCATGAAATGGCAGGGAGGTGTGGCCAGACTCTCCAGGGACTCATCCACTCTCCTTGACGGTGAAGGACTGTCTGTGTCTGCAAGCAGCACAGCTGATCTGATGAAGATGGCAGCTGTAATGTTTGGAGGACTGTTGCATTCTGCCATAGGTCATCATGAGGTGTCTGGGGTCTGAAGGTTTCTAGCTTATTCTGAGAAGGAACGATGTCAGTGGTTGGTGAAACCTTAATGGTGGATTTCAGGGGAGACAGACAGAGGGAGTGGAACAGACAGAGGTGAAGGGAGTGGCACCCACATGCACTTCCTGGAGGGAACTCCCAACCTGAGAGGAAGTGGTCACCATCTGTCAGCCCCACATGTTCTTAGTCATGGCTCTGGTGTTGGCTAGTATGGTGTGTGTTGTTCTCCAATGGCCTGGTACCCAGGATGTCATGCGTGTTAGCAAGCATCCTATCCTGAAGAAGCTTATTACTCTACAAAGATGAGATTTCCAGTAAGCAAAACTAGAAAGAGATGTGTGGAGACAAGCTCAGCATATGCACAATTGACCTCAGGGGTAAAGACATGGAATTCAGGGAAGAAGGAAGCTCTAGAGATTGTGTAGATTGTGAATTTCAGAGAAGGAAACTGGCCTTACTTCTGTTATGGAGGCTGGTGTTTGCAACCAAAGTCACTAAGCCATGTCTCGTAATTGTGTGGGTAGAGTCCATGTTGTAACCTGGGTCTGCAGGCTCCATCTGGACCATCTACCCCCAGTCAGGATCCTGCTCTTACGAGAATGCTGTCCTCAGCCTCGGGCAACTGTGGAACCCTCCCCTGGGTCCCTCATGCAAAAGGTGGTGTGATGCCCCCTTGGAGCCCTTGAGCCTAGCTAGGAACAACCTTGCAAACAGTCATTTTTATAAAAGGATAACTTTAGAGCCTGTAATTCATCTGAGTTAGTTTTGAATGTTTGAAAGAAATTATACAAAAGAATCTGAAGTTCGGCCTTTAGCTTTTCATCCTACAGCTCTTCCAGTGTACTGAGGAACCTGGGCCTCACAGACCTCGTGGCCTGAGCTCTGAGTCCCACCCAGGGTGGGTGCAGCGAGTGCCTTCCTAAGGGTATAGAGAGGGACCGTGCCCCACTCTGCTCAGAAGCATTAAAGGGCTGGTTCTCAATGCTGTCAGACTTCCATATATTTGCATGTGAACAAGAGTTCAAATCAACCAACATAATTTTAAGTCAGTTAAGGTTTTAATCATGCCAGCAAATAAAAAGGGGGGCTGGGGAGATGGATCAGTTGGTAAAGAGCTTGTAGCACAAGCAGGAAGGCTTGACTGAGATTCCCAGTATCCATGGAAAACCTGGTGAGGTGTACCTGTAGTCCCAGCACTGGGGAGTTGGAGCCGCAGGAGGATTGATTCCCTAGGGCTTGCTGACCAGTCTAGCCGGTGTAGCCGAATTGGAGAGTCCTGGAAACAGTGAGTTCTGTCAAAAAATAAGGTGGAGAGTTATTGAGGAAGACACCCAACATCATCTTTGGCCTCAACATAATGTGCACGTGCGTGTGCGCGCACACACACAGAGAGAAAAAGAAATAATTTGTAGTAACATGGGTTTTGATAGAGAAATGCCTACCTACCTCCAGGTATGTGAGTGACCTGGTCAGATGCTCACACAGACCTGTCTGTCTTCATTTCTGTAGATGTAGGCTGATACAGGTGTATTCTCCTGAGGCCCCAACACCACACTTGATGTTGCTATCTATGATCTGCCATTCTACGCCGGCATCCAACCCTTAAAAAAAGAGCTGAGCAGAGCCACTTATTACTCTTCTCAGATTTTGATTCTGTTCTTTTTGTGAGACCGGCTCATGTAGCCCAGGGTAGCCTTGAACTCCTGATCCCCCTAACTCAGCCTCCCAAGTGCTGTGATTACAGACATGTGCTACTCTGCCTGGAGCATTTCCCTCCCTCTCCACACTGACCACGTTATGTTCTCAGGCTAGTGATACAGCGTGAGGTTCGCAACACGTTTTCAGTCTGTATCAGCTGGGGTATGTATAGATTCCCGAGTCCCAGGGCTGGTTTTTCAGCCTTCCTGAGTAGCACACGGAAAGCTCTTCCCAGTGCAGTTCTGTCAGAAAGCGAGATGACTGGTCAGCAGAGCCTGGCCTCGCCCCGAAGGCCAAGATCCCCCAGCATTTCCAGTGATCTCTGAGAGTGGGCGTTCCTCCCCCGACGGTGGTCACCCCATGTCCCTCACTCACAGAGCCATAAACAAGGTAACCTTGCTCCTGGGGATCTCATGGGATAGCTACTGGAGGGTATGGGACAAAGCACACAAGGCAGCCAAGGGTCACGGCAGTGGGTCTGTAGAGCAGGCTGTGTCCACCGTGGCAGAGATGCAGGCCCATGCTGGCCCTTCCCTGCTCCGCCACCCATCCACTTGGCTTCATTCAATATGAGACTGTTTTTAGAGTCTGCTGCTTATAGGCTATGGGGGTTTCCGTAGAAACAAAAGTCGGTAGCTGTTACTACTTCCTGTAACCAAGGCAACTCAGGAAAAGGGATTCTGTCACTCTGTATCCTCCACCCCAGGCTAGAAACCACCGTGTGTTGTCGCCCGTGCTGACATGGATGGGAGGGATTGTGGGTGCGTGTGCACACTAGGGTTTCTGATTTCAAAGCTGCCACCCAAGTTTTTGTCTCTTCTTTCAGGACCGGCTGAGGCCTCTGCCTGTTTCTAAACAAAGACCAGGCTTTTTTCTTCGTGCCTCGAGGTTTCAGCTGTGCAATATTCTTGTTGCATTCTCATGAGTTAACTACTCATACATCCCTAAAAGCTTTCTAAAAAGTTATAAACTGTAGTTATGCTGTGGAGCCTGATTTAAAAAAGAAAATCGTACCAATATCTTTAATTCTGCTTGATTTCTAAAACCTGGAGGCTCCAATAGGTGTAGCGTTAACACAAATTCTTCCTCCTGTTTGGGGGGTGCTTTGCAGTTGAACAGCCCCGTGGGGGCTTATTCCCATGTGGCATCTGAGGAAGAAGACCAGAGAGGTGGCCCCAGGGGCCCCTCATCTGTGTTCTGGTTCCCTCTCTGTTGGCCTTTCTGACATTCCTCAAGGGAACAGGCTTCTTGAAACTGTTGTAGTGTCAAATTTTGCCTCCATGTACACTGCAGTGGCTGAGTCGCATATTGGTCATGGGCAGTGAGTCTGCACAGGGCTGGGGCTCTGCTCCGCTGGAGGGGTTGGAACTAGCTTTGCAGGCCCTAAGGCTTCCTCACTGTGGTAAAGGAAGTGACCTAAGACCAAAACCATCCCAATCCCCCTTTCTAGAACTTCCTTAGAACTGTGACCCATACATCTAAATCCTTCTGGCTTCTCTGTGGACTTCTGGACACCTGGTGTCAGTACTGTGATTGTGGGATGAGAGGGCCTGGAATGCACACTCCCCACTATGCCCAAGTCACAGGAATGCTTCAAGACCCAAGACATGCTTGAGCAGAGGCTGGATCATCGCAGAGGGTGGTGTCCCCTGGGGCAGGCCTCCTTCCAGACCGCTGTCCTCTGTGTACACTGAGCATCACGTGTCTAGTCTTTTATGGCCAGAGGGTTCCAGGGAAGAGCCTTAAGGTGGTTAAGAGTGCTTGCTGCTCTTAGAAGGACCAGAGTTCGGTTCCCTAGCACCTACTTTTGGTGGCGCACAAATGCCTGTAACTCCAGCTCCAAGGGGATCTGGCATCTCTGGTCCCCAAGGACACCTATACTCATAAGCACAGACCATAGACACACATACATATACATAATTAAAAATAAAATCTTTAAAAAGAAAGGGGGCTGGTTGCTCTGGTAGAGGACCTGGGTTCAATTCCCAGCACCCACATGGTGGCTAACAACTGTCCATAATTCTAATTCCAGGGGATCCGATGCCCTCTTCTGACTCCACAGGCATTGCACAACACGGGTGCCCTTACACACATGCAGGCTCATACACATAAAATAAAAATAAATCAATAAGATATTAAAAAGAAAAGAAGGAAGGAAGGAAAGAAAACCTGTGTGGGCAAACATGATGGCATTTGCTACCAGACCTGATAACCTAAGTTTGAGCCCCAGGACCCACTTGGTAGAAGGAGAGAACCAGCCCCCACAAGTTGTCCTCTGAGTACCCGCTTAGTGCACACATATGTGCCCACACAGCCACAAATAAATGTAGTTAAGTAAAAAGAAGACTGCGAGCCACCAGGGCCCCAGACTCCCCTGGAGATGGGATCAGGGGAACTGGGCTGATCCCACCCTAGGGTATTTCCTCCTACTGCTTACAAAAGATGCTTACAAAAGAAGATGGTTTGGAGAGAGTGGCTGGCAGGCAGGGAGGGAGACAGGATGTGTGTGTGGGTTCTTCTCTTGTCTTGGCCCAGGGCTCTCTCTGGCACCACGGTGCCCCCGCCCCCACCCTGTAGGGCTGCCTTTCCTGGCCCCATGGTGCTCCCCCCCTCCACCCTGTGGGGCTGCCTTCCCCGGCCCCTCCGGCCCTGACTCTTGGACTCCTACTTTGCTGCTGCTTGGCCACCGGTGCTCTGAGCGGATTGGGGGGCGGGGGCATAGACTCCGAGGAGCAGGCAGGGGTCGGGCTCCCTGCCTCTGTGTCTTTTCCCACAGAATCCTCTTTTGCCCTATGGTTTAGAACCAGAGCCAGTGAGGGCACGGTGCATAGCACAGGGACCCATCACTAAGGTGGCACCCTAGTATGTGACAGACCCTGGGGCCGTCACACAGGGCTGTCCAGCCTACAGAAGGCATTTCAGTTTGAGCAGTCTCTTCAACTGGCCAGTGAACAGGACACCATTGAGGAAACTGGCTGGAAGGCCTGGAGAGGCCTTGAGGTGGCCTTGGGTTTCTGTCTTTCCTGGTTATCTTCACATCCAGGGTGAGCATGCCTTTGGAGGTGGGTGTGTCTCTCCCAGGATGGGTGTGCCCTTCAATTGTATGTCTCACCAGGGTGGGTGTGCTCATGGATTTTATGTCTCACCAGGGTGGATGTGCCCTTGGATTGTATGTCTCATCCAGGTAGGCGTGCCCTTGGATTTGAATGTGGTTTATGGGATGTAAAGGGGTGTCTAGAGTCTGAGAATCGGCTTTGTGGCATTTTCATGAGGCAGCTTTGGTGATCCATAGGACCTTTTCTTCCAACTGGCTCTACCCACAGGGTGCCTTGCTTTAAAAGCCAGGCCTGTAAAAGTCTGTTCATGGGGTTCTAGGCCTGGGCCCACAGCAGCTTAGGGAAGTGCCAGCCGTGCTTCCTAGAAAGGAAACACATTTTGGACCAGCAGCTGTGGGAGTTCCCAAGAAGCTGGCAAGGTTGTCCCAGGAGCCCTGTCCTGTCCAGGAACCAAGACCGGGGAGCCCAGATGGGCTGAGCCTGGCCAGTTTTAGAGAAACCGGCAGAGTCATGTCAGCATCCAGCAGCAGTGAATGATCATGGTTTTTCGCTTGGGTTCCCTCCCTCCCTTCTTAGCTCCCTCTCTTCCCTCTCTACCTCCCTACCTTGTATCTGAAAAGTGTCAAACAGTCTGGGTATACCTGGACTTCTGTACAGTGAGTCTCTGCCCTTGGATGAAGCCCCAGTGGGCTGGGCCCCCAGAAGGGAGGCAGCAAGTCTAGGGCCGAAAATGTCTGCTTTCCTGACAGATCTTTCCCGGGGGAGACTGGTGCTCCGCTAGGGTGACGGCTGAGAGCCCCTGATTTAAAAAGCCTTGTGTTTCCACCCTCCAGCCTCAATAGTCATCTACTTACAATGATTTATACCCCTCCCTACTCCCCAGCCCAGGGAGAGGTCCTGTCAGTTTATGGTTGAATATTTCAAGGTGTGCCTCGGCAAAGATAGTATTGGTACTGAATGAATTGGGAGCCTCCAGGGTCATGCCAGAGCCTCACCTTTCTAGGGATGGGGTACTGGGCCCTGGAAGAGCAGAAGGCTTGCTGGGCCACCTTACCCTGGGACGGGAACAGACCAGCAGGTAGCTGTCACATATACTCTGAGGACGATGCTGGGATCATAGCTGGTGCTTAACTCTGCCTTGAGATCAGAGAGTGAATGCTCCTCTAATTCAACTCGTGGAGGGTCTGCAGGCTGGGCTAGAAGCTGAAGAATGACCAGATGACGATCCCCCCACCCCACCCCCAGCTGTGGAATGCACGTGAACTCATGGGCTACCTTGCAGTCTTTTATTCATAGTCTGTGTCCTGGTTCTGTAAGTTTGCTGCTCTCTCTCCATCCCCTCTGCCCTTCCAGCTTCGTTTGGTTCCATCTCCTCCCACCAGGTTGGGAGTTTGGAAGAGGCTATATTATGTGGGGCCTCTGCCAACTCTGAAACACACCAGGGCCAAGGTTTGCAGGTATCCTGAGGAAGGATGTGTGCGTGTGTTCAGGCTTGGGTATGTTTTCCAGGCACCACAGGCTTCCGGGTAGAGGATGCCAGATTTCTTCCCCAAGGTTCCTCTAGGCTTTGCTCAGGCCCTTGGCTCCTGACCTGTCATCCTCCCTCACTACTGTGCCTTCATGGCCTTCTGCTAACTCAACCTTGGGCTTCTGAGTATAGGCCACCAACTAGGCACGGAGGCATGGTGGAACGCCCAGGTTTCTCATGTAACCCTCCCACCCCAGTGCTGCCCACAACAATTGCCAGGGCATTTGTTGTCATTGTTTGGTTTGTTTGTTTGTTTGTTTGTGTATCCCCCCACCCCCTTTTTTTTTTTTTGAGCAAGGCTGCTCTCAGACTTGTGATTGATTCCCCTCCTCAGCCTGCCAAGTACTGGTATTACAGTCTGCTGGGTTCATGCTTGAAATCCTTCATAGTTCTGAATTCCTTCAAGACGGAGTTCCAGATACAGAGGCCTAGAGTTGGGTCCTAAAGCCCATGTCCTCTGGCCTTCTGGGTTGTGTGACTTGCCCCGGCTTTCCCCTGGCCCAGGTCCCTGCTTTCCCCTGGCCCAGGTCCCTGCTTTCCCCTGGCCCAGGTCCCTGCTTTCTCCTGGCCCAGGCTCTCTGCACTTCTCTCCTCTGGGTTTCGTTTAGGCTCTTATCTAACAGGACCCTTTCCTTGGTTCTGGAGAGGTGATTTATCTAGGGCAGCAGCTACCACACCTTGCCCACATGAACACATTGTCTCCTTGTACCTGTCTCTGGGCACTGGGGACCCAAGCTGCACCTTGAAAATCCCCCCCAGCTATTCCAGGTGACCTGCTTTGTGAACTAGTGTGGTCCCTGCTGGTGATCCCCAGGCGCTTGTCCCTGGTCCCCTCTAAGCTAGGGGTAGCAAGTAGAAGGGCGTGTTTGCAAAGTCTTAAAGCAGTCTGACCTCATGCTGAGATTTTGTATTTTACCTAATCATCTGTCCAAGAAGGCTTTACTCTGGACCCCTGGGGCCCAGCCCAAGGCAGCCAAGCCTTAGAACCACCCGGACAGCTGGTACATTGAGGTGCGGCCTGAGCTTCGCACTGCACGGAAGGGATGGACGTTGAGCTTGCGTGTCGTGTGGTGGGCAGTGAACCTTGGCTGATTGGCACTTTTGGTTCGTTTCCTGACTTGAACATCTAGCCTGACACAGTGAACCTTGTTCGTGCCTGTCCTCCCCCAGCCTCTGTCCACCGTGTGTGCGCTGTGGCTGCTTCTGTGAATAGGATGAATTGTACTGCTGAACCATCCAATTACTTCAGGCATCCCAGACTAGTGTGAGCTCCCCTGTGTAGAGAGTCTGGCTTGTGAGGGCATGCACAGGTCACATGTAGGCTGGCCCTGCATCAGTGTTTGGCTCCTGTCTCTGCTGATATTTAGCTGGGCAGCTTCCAGGAAACAAGAGAACTGCCACCACTTCCTGTATTGTGTGCCTCTGTCTCTCCATGAGTCATATGAGCACTGTCAGAGATGTGGGTGCTATGGACATTTGGGTGTGCAAGAACCTGAGTTGCAAAGATCTTTCTAAATTCTGATATAGGGGAGCTGACATGGCTAGCTGGCCATGGCTGGGTTTGCCGATGTGCTCATACAGAATTAATTCCCTAATGGGCTTCATTCATATGGCTCCTGTGTCAGCCCAGGCCCAGGTTCCTCAAGGCGGGGTGGTACTGTGGCCCTCGAGGACAGTGTGCATGCTAGGCTAAAGGAGCACAGCAGAACTGTGTCCTGAAGGGAGCCTCTTGTGGCAGGTTCCACAAGCTTAGGTATGTGGATCTCATTTGGAACCAAAGTGGATGACTAGACAGACTGGCACCTTGGCTTGGGGGTGTTTGCAGGTGCCCAACTCCCCCAGCTCACAGGAGGCCAGCTAGGGCAGATGTCATCTCAGAGTCCCCACTCGTCTTCTGCTGGTCTGTAATAAATACCCAGAGACTTGCACCTTTGGACAGTGTTCATCTGTGACCTCACAGATGAGGGGTTCGTGGTGTGGGCCTCACCTTGCCGGGACCTGTGCTCCAGGTTTCCTGGGCTGTCAACAACTCTCAACCTTGCTGGGACCCTCTGGAGCCCAGGGTCCTCTTCTAAGCTCATCTGGTGCTTGGGAGAGCCTCACTTTCTTGGGGTTATAGGACTGAGGCCTCATTCCTGCTGGCTGTCACCTGGGTGCCGCGCTCTCCTGGTGTGTGGGGGTGCGGGCTTCTCCCACGTGGTAACCAGCTTTCTCAAGGCCAGCAAGAGCCTCTCTGACTCTTCAAGGCCTCACCTAATTAAAAGAAGCCCCTCAAGCATGATCTCCCTTTTGCTCAACTCAAGGTCAGCTGATGAAGGACTAATGTTTGGGTAGTGCTCTCTGCCTATAATGCTATGATGTTCACAGGCCAGCCCACAGGCAAGGGGAGGGGACTGTACAGGTGTCTGCACTGGGGCCTACTTGTAGGATGTGCATACCAGTGTGGTCAGCAGAGTTCTGGGACCCTCCTGAAAGACTCTGCCAGCCGTGCTCCCCTCTCTCTCGGCCCCTCCAGTGCTCTTGTCCTTATTTCAGACCTTTCCCCAAACCTCTCCGTTCCTCCTTGCCTGAGTTGATGGACTAGAGATGCTGCCAAAACTCTTGCCTGGTCTCTACCACCTTAGAAAGGAACCAGCAGGCCCAGAAGCCACATGCCTTCCCATCCAGGGCAGGCCTTGGGCATAAAGAGCTTTCTCACCCTCCAGCTTTGGGATCTTTTTATAGACCCCAAGCAGCCCTTTAGGACATATAACTGGTGTGGAACCTTCAAAATGGCACAAAGTACCAAAGTTTTGATTTGTTGGCTGTGACAAGGTGGCACCCTACCACTGAGCTGCATCCCCAGCTCCAGATAAGGTGTTTGATGCCCTTTGACTTAAAAGACATAGATTTGGATTGATTACAAAACCACATGAGCAAAGTGTTAATCGAGTAAATTACTTGGGAATTGGGGGAAAAACTTCCTTGTGACAACAGGTCATCTGTGATCAATAGTGAAGATTAGAATTGAAGAAGATCAGGTTGTAAAGTCCTGAATCTTAGTATGGCAAGGGGTGGGAAGGCTTAGGCAGGAGGATGGAGAATTTGGGGCTGGCCTGGGTTACATAGATAGCAAGACCTTAAGGCAACAAAAAGCAAACAGGAAGGATCAATTTACATTATGACACGTGTATGGTCAGGGATGTGGGTATCCAGGTTACCTCCAGGTGGGGAGTGTGCAGCTCAGGGGGCCTGGCACAGGACAGGTGTGAGCCAGGCGCACTCAGGCCCTTGGTACTGGCTGGCCCCACTGGCCAGCCGCTGGCTGTCTGGGAGTCGTACGTTAAGATGACCCAGGGAACAGTGAGACAGAAGAGTGGAGAGCTGTGGGTGGAAGGTTATGACTGTATACCAAGAAAACACCTGCAAAGAAGGCAGAATTTGTTTGACACCAGGGAACCTAAATTCTGGACCACGCTGCTTTTTACCTCCCTCACTGCTGAGCTGCTTGAGATAAGACTAAACTCAAGGTCTGTGAGACACGCAGCAGGAGTACCCTGTGACCCATGGGTTGGTCCGATCAAGGGTATTCGCCCATAGAGCATGGCACAGTTCTGCTGGAGGCCAGAAGATCGTTAGACAAAAGATAGCTTTTTTTTTTTTGAAGCAGTTCATTACAGCTTTAACATACTCAGTGACATCAATAACAGTTTCCAGAGCAAAGATACATCTCTTTCAAAAGTGGCTATAAAATTTTTAGGTTCACTGTTGAATTAATACAGTCATACAATATTGAACTCAATATAAACCCTGTAAGACATAAAATTGAATGAGTTTTTACCCTTTAAAGAATTGCCTTAGGTCCCCCTCCTCTTTTTATTTTCCCTTGAGACTGTGTTTCACTGAGTTGCCAGGGTGACCTTGGCGTTTGATTACCTGGGTGTTGGCTTACAGGTGTGCACCACCCCAGCATGTCCTGAGCAGCATGGTGACCAAGGGCTCCACCAGTGAGCCACAGTAGCCTTTATATTGTCTTAATTTACAATTTTTTCTTACTGCTCATTTAACCAGTTTTAGATTTCGTTATAAGTTACAACTTGCAACATAAAAAACGTTCATTTTTATGACCTACAATTGGAAAGTGCTGATGTAGAAGGCAGTGCACACATTCCTTTATATTTATTATTATTTT